>NC_140989.1:277941500-278194369 GCF_052327205.1 Somniosus microcephalus | reverse complement strand
ATGTCTGTCTGTCTGTCCGCTATACACTCAAAAGTTATAGAGCGTACCTACACATATGTTATATCAAAAGAAAGCTGATGATCAGGGAGTGTCATAGGTGTATTTACTTTTTAGTCAGACATAAATTTTTGAGCAGATGACCAATCCTACTGCTCATTAGCTTTGAGTGACGTGATGGTTGACCAATCCTACAGTTCAGTGACCTGATGGTTGACCAATCAGTGCGTCACAGGGGGAGTTTCATTCCGTGTGTGGGCGGGCCTAATCCTGCAGCCTCCCGAAACATCGCCGCCATTTTTTTAATACTGACAGTGACAGCACCAGCACAACAAACCCCCACATTGCGGCTCCAGCACAGTATCCCGCTCCCGCTCGGCGTTTCAGCAGGATTCTTGAGCAAAGGTGCAGAGAGATAACTTCCCTCCTCACTCCTCTCAACTTTATTCAAACCTCCAGACATTAACTCCTCAAGCAGCGGCGGCCGGCCGGAGCGGATCAGCGATGGTGCGCGGTGCGGCGGGCCCAATGGGCGGCCAGGGCCGGGGACTCGGGCTTTCCCCCCCTCGGCCCGGTCCCAGGGCTCGGCTCCGTTTGCGGCCGTGGGCCGGGGACTCGGGCTTTCCCCCCCTCAGCCCGGTCCTGGGGCTCGGCTCCGTTTCCGGCTGCGGGCCGGGGATTCGGGCTTTCCCCCCCCTCGGCCCGGTCCCGGGGCTTGGCTCCGTTTCCGGCCGCGCGCCGGGGACTCGGGCTTTCCCCCCTCGGCGGTGGATGAGCTGCCTGCAGGCCTCAGGCCTCGAAGCCTCGGCCTCTCCTCGCCAGCCACGCCCGGGCCAGATCGCTCGCCGCCATCTTTGATCATGGCAGCACTTCAATGTGGGGAAACAACAGTGCCATATTTGATCCTGGCGGCATGACAGTTTCCTCGTGCCACCATCTTTGATCATGGCGGCACTTCAATGTGGGCCCCAACAACGCCATCTCTCTCCTTCCCTCTCTCTCTCTCTCCTTCCCTCTCTCTCTCTCCTCTTCCCTCTCTCTCTCTCTATCCTTCCGCCTCTCTCTCCTTCCCCCTCTCTCTCTCTCCTTCACAGACAGACAGACTCACTTATATATATAAAAATTATTTTTTCTTTTTTCATTACAGCATGCCCCCAAGAAAACGTAGCAGAGTTGGACGCAGCACTTCTGATGCATACCGAAAAAAGGCTCGCATAGCCTCAGAGACTCCTGACCAGACTCAGGCACGTCAAGCTGCTGACCAGGCGAGACATACCCAAGCCAGAGCCTCAGAGACTACTGACCAAACTCAGGCACGTCAAGCTGCTGACCAGGCGAGACATGCCCAAGCCAGAGCCTCAGAGACTCCTGACCAGACTCAGGCAGGCCGCCAATAGACGCAGGGGCATTGCCAGAGCTGACATTTGGAGTCATTGGCTCGGAGCAGCCTTCTCCTATAGACCCACCATCACATATGAAGCCGACCCCACAGTCATCATTGGCAAGATGACCATCATTTGCCCTCACTGTGGCACTCTGAAGTGGGAAGGGGAAATTGATGGGATATGCTGCAATGGAGGAAAGGTTAAACTTCCAACACTAACAGCTCCACCTGAACCCCTACACTCACTTCTGTTTGGCCGAACTCCAGCTTCAACACATTTCCTCACTCACATCAGAAAGTACAACAACTGCTTTGCAATGACCTCTTTCGGTGCAAACAGAGTGCGTGAATCAGGATTTTGCCCAACTTTTAAAGTTCATGGACAGGTGTACCATACAGCTGGCTCTCTACTTCCTCTACCAAACGAAAGACCTCAGTTTCTCCAAATCTACTTCTTGGGTGATGACGAAGAGCAAGCCAATCGCCACAGGGAAGCTGCAGTTCTCCCCGCACAACAACACCAAATCAAGATTCAAACTTTGCTTGGGTTACAGGAGATGCTTCATCAGCAAAACCCATATGTAAAGAGTTTGAAAACAGCCATCGAAAAAACTACAAATGAAGACCTCAAAGTTGTCATCAAAGCTGACAAGACTCCTGCAGGTGAACATGAGCGACGCTTCAATGCTCCGACCACCAATGAAGTTGCCATTGTCATTGTGGGCCAAGAATTTGAACAACGGGACATTGTCTTGCATCTGAGAAGTGGTCCACTCAAAAGAATTTCTGAGCTTCACAGATCATATGATCCTCTGCAATACCCGCTTTTGTTTTGCCATGGGGAAGATGGATACGATGCCTATAACAAGATCCCACATGTTGACCCCAAAACTGGTGTGCCACCTACAGCCCAAAGACAAAAGATGGTGGCCTAGAAATTCACTTGCGTTTGCGCCCAATTAGGGGCGAAAGAGTGGGTTGCGCCGGAAGTTGTGCCGCGCCCGAAGTTAGGTGGGCCCTAACATCGGCGTTAGCCGGTAGTGCTGCGCCGGCACCGATGACGTCATCGGTGTGCGCAGTGCCCCGGTACCGCCCGAAACCACGCCGATCCCCATCTTCAGTAGCGGCCGCCTAATCCGTGGCGGCCGCTAACAACATCGGGAGACCGGGTCCTTACAGCAGCCTTAGCGGGGCGCTTTAAGGTGGAGGTGCGGCCAGCCGCTTTTTCGGCGGCTGCCTGCCCGCACCTCCTTCCCCGGCCTCCTCCACCCCCCCCCCCGCGGCATTGCCGGCTGGTTTCCGTGGAGCCCGGCACTTCTCCGTTGTGCCGGGCTCTTTTGCCGGCACTTCCAACGGGGCTCCGGCCGTTGCAGGCACCTCCCCCTTAAGAGAAGGGGGAGGCCTGCAGTACAGCAGCCTGCCGCACCACATCGGGTGGCGCAGCGGGACCGGCAGCGCTGAAATTCACTTTCAGCGCCCCAAGCGGGGCGGCCAAACCCTGGAACAGCGCCCGGTTCCGCTTTGGGGCGCTGAAAGTGAATATGGGGCGGGCACAACTGGCTCCGCGGTGGGCGCAAAATTTACGGCGCAAACGAGCTGGCGGGGCTATACCCAATTTCTAGGCCGGTATCTGCCATGGAATTCTATGCATATAGGCTGATGGAACGACAAACTGGTTCAAACCACCTGCTTCAGTGTGGAGGACTTCTCCACCAGTTCCTCACTGACATGTATGCAAAAATGGAAGGAGAGCGGCTTAATTGGTTCCGGCATAACCAAAATCAGTTGAGAGTCACAGACTACATACACTTGCGAGATGCTGTGGCCAATGATGGCAACACTGAGGACATTGGTCAACTGGTCATCCTACCATCCACCTTTGTTGGAGGTCCTAGGTACATGCATGAGCACACGCAAGATGCCATGACCTATGTCAGAAACTATGGAAGACCTGACCTCTTCATCACCATGACTTGCAATCCCCAATGGCAGGAGTTCCCACCCAAAGCTGGTACTGAAAGGCATGACCTCATAGCACGGGTCTTCAACCTCAAAGTTAAAAAACTGATCAAACTCCTGACTGTGGGCAGACTTTTTAGTGCACACCATTGCTACATGTACAGCATTGAGTGGCAGAAGAGAGGACTTCCTCATGTTCATCTTTTACTCTGGCTTCAGTCAAAGATTCACCCCAATCAAGTTGATTTCTTCATCTCTGCAGAGCTACCCGATAAGGACACGGATCCAATCCTCTTTGATGTTGTTGTAAAGAATATGATTCATGGTCCTTGTGGGCGACACAACCCTTCTTCTCCCTGCATGAAAAAGAATGCCTGTACAAAAGGGTACCCAAAGCCACTCCGCGAAGAAACTCAGCATGGGGATGATGGCTATCCTTTGTACAGGAGAAGGGGCAAAGAGAGTGGAGGTTTCAGCACTGAAATATGAATGCGGAATCAGCAATCTAGCGACTCTGGTCAACCTGGTCAGTCAAATCAGACAAGACAGCAAAGACAGACATTTGAAGTTGACAACCGTTGGATTGTTCCTTATTGTCCACTCCTATTCAGGCTCTTCAAATGTCACATCAATGTGGAGTACTGCCACTCAGTTAAGTCTATCAAATATGTGTGCAAGTACATCCATAAGGGCAGTGACCAAGCTGTCTTTGATCTTCAATGGGCTGGAGAGCAGAATAAAAATGATGAGATCACCACACATCTGATGGGCCGTTCCATCTGTAGCAATGAGGCAGCCTGGCGAACTTTTGGATTTGACATCCACAAGTGTTACCCCACTGTCACTAAATTGGATGTTCACTTGCAAAATGGAGAAAGGGTTTTATTCCGACCAGGACATGCCAGCCAACGTGCCGAGGAACCTCCAAGGACAAAACTTACAGCATTCTTTGAGTTGTGCCAAACGAATGACTTTGCCAAGACACTTCTGTAGCATCAGGTGCCCAAGTACTACACCTGGCAGCCAAACAAGACATGGCGGGCTCGGCACCCTGGACCAGGTCAGAAGGAAGTTCCTGGTCATACAGGGGTGTACTCATCGGATGCACTTGGCAGAGTCTACACGGTCCATCCAAACAACACCGAGTGCTTTCACCTTTGTCTACTCCTCCATGACGTTGCTGGCCCTACATCTTTTAATGACCTCAAGACTGTCACTGGCCATCTCTGTGACTCCTTTCAAGAAGCTTGCCGCAGGAGAGGACTCATTGAGGATGACATTCATTGGCATGCAACGATGACAGAAGCTGCTCTGTCTTACTCCGCCAATAGGCTACAAAATCTCTTTGCCATTATAGTTGCCCTCTGCAGCCCTTCCAACCCGATGCAGTTGTGGGAAGATCACAAAGACAGCCTCACAGAAGACATCTTACACCAACTCAGGACAGCCAACCCCACCATGGAGCTGAACTTCACTGATGCAATGTTCAATCAGGTATTGATCCTTTTGGAGGACAAGACTTTGGCATTGGCTGGCAAGTCTGTGACTCAGTTGAACCTTCCATCTCCCAATAGGATTGATTCTCCAGGTCTCAGCAGAGAGGTCCTCAGGGAAACCACCTACAATGTTGAGGAACTGACCACCTTTGTCACCGTCACTGAACCGAAATTGGTTCCAGACCAGAAAGAGACATACAGGTTGGTTGTGGATATGGTGGAAAACAATGCAGGTGGCATTATCTTCCTCGATGCACCTGGTGGAACAGGAAAGACATTCCTGATCAATCTTTTACTGGCCATGGTTCGCTCTAAGGGACGCATTGCACGGGCTGTTGCCTCATCAGGAATCGCTGCAACTCTTCTCCAAGGAGGTCGCACTGCCCACTCAACCTTTGCTCTCCCTCTGGATCTGACAACACAAGAACACCCAGTGTGTAACATTAGCAAAGGAACTGGTGCTGCTGAGTTACTTCAAAGGTGTAGACTCATTGTGTGGGATGAGTGTACAATGGCCCACAAGAGGGCACTTGAAGCACTCAACAGAACTCTTCAAGATCTGAGAGGCAACAATAGGCTGATGGGTGGCATCACCCTGTTGCTGGCAGGTGATTTCCGCCAAATCCTGCCAGTTGTCCCCAGAGGAACTCCAGCAGATGAACTCAATGCATGTCTCAAGGCATCCAATCTGTGGCCAGATGTGCACACAGTCCATTTGACCACAAACATGCGTGTTCTTTTGCATGGTGGCGAGATGACAATCCTTTGCGCAACTTTTGCTACAATTGGGAGAAGGAAAGTTGCCAATTGACAGCAGTGGTCAAATCACAATTCCTCCAGGCTTTGGCAGTCAAGTCAGAACAGTTGATGAGTTGATCTCTAAGGTGTATCCAGACCTCCTCAATCACTTCAAAGATCCCAAGTGGCTGTGTGAACGGTCAATACTTGCACCCAGGAATGATACTGTCAAAAACATAAACATGCTACTTCTTCAAAAACTCCCTGGCCAAGAGCAAATTTATAAAAGCGTTGATACTGTTTGTGATAGTGCTGATGCGGTACATTACCCCACTGAGTTCCTCAACTCATTGCAGCCTTCAGGAACGCCTCCTCACAAACTGGTGCTGAGGGAAGGCACACCCATCATGCTCCTAAGAAACATATCTCCACCAAAGTTGTGCAATGGAACCAGACTGGCAGTCAAAAAGCTCATGCCAAATCTCATTGAGGCTACCATCATCTCAGGCTGCGCCAGAGGGGAGGATGTTCTCATTCCTCGAATTCCAATGATACCAACTGACTTGCCATTTCAATTCAAAAGGCAACAGTTTCCTGTGACACATTCGTGGTTTCAGACCCGTTTCCAACCCGTCTCCAAGAGGCGGGATAGGCCCTTAAGGCCCTTAACAACCACTTAACTGCCTCTATAATCCCATTTTGAGAGGCCTTTCTGATTTTAACACATTTCCCCCATCCTACACGCCTCCTCTGGAACATGCCAGTTAATCCTGGCGGCCTCACAAGTGCATTGCTTATTAACAGCTGCAGCTCCACCATTAAAAAGCAGTTTTCACCAATGATCACTTGCAGGTGGCAGAAATTTGTTGTCTCAGGTCTGGGGGAGCTTTTAGCAGGCACACTCATTGCTGTGGAAGTTTGGAGTCTGACACCCATCTCCAGTGTGACCTGCTAGGAAACCCCTCTCCCCACCTTGACTAAGCGCTTCCTCAGCTGAGGCATACACCAGAAGCATGGTGACCATTTATTTCCTTTCCTCCTGGACATCCGATTCGGACGAAGACCAGTCGTGGCAGCAGCAGAACCCTGAACAACAGCAGCAGCAACAACGGGAGCACCAAGCTGCTGTTCACCCACCTGAAGCTGCACAGGCCAGAAGGCGCCAGCGCGTGACCACATTGCCGCCCGGGATGTAAGGGATGCACTCATGTTGGCCAGATTTGCTTAGCCTGCACAATCAAACACTTTTGCCTCGCACCTTCTTACCAGAGCATCGACAATGGACAAGAACCTACGGATTCCTATCACTCTGATCACCATACTGACAATTGCAAGTCACTCTAAGCCCTCAATGTGGAAGTCCCATTTGTGAAATGACACAGGCCACAACTTCAACAGTTTGCCATCAGAAATTTTTATCACAACAAGCAACTGATGACATTCAAAAATAAACACAACATAGCACCCAAGTGACTACCCTTGTGACTACTTGTGCATTATCTTCCTCTTATGTGTGCTCCTACGTGGTGCTTCCCCTGTGGCTTCAGCAGATGTGGAGGCCCCTTGCTCACTTTCTTGATGCTCCTGTCTCGACACCATTGGCAGCCGTCCTCTGGGATTGCGAACCTGTGAGGGCTCGGCAACAGTCTGCTGCTCCTGCGGCTGTGCAGGGGATGAGACGCCCATCTCAGTTGAGTGAGGACTCTGGTGGGGCTCTGACCGAGGGCTTTGCAGTGGCATGGTCCTGTGAGCGCTTGGAGAGGAGCCCCCACTTCCTTGTTGTCTGCCACCAACATCGCTCTCATGGGTCAGCCCCACTTCAGAGCTAGCAAGTGGCTTGACAGCACCTTGCTGCACTTCAGGGGGGCCATGAGGACCCGTTTCTGCACTGGAAGTCCTACTCTAGAGAACTTCCATGAAGGTCTGGTTTCTATGCTCAATAGCTGACCATAGCTCCTCAGGAGATGCCAGTCTATTCTGAACAATGACCATGTTTTCAACACTCTGGCGACTTAGCTCCTCCATGGCCATAGCCATCCTCTCCTCTACCATAGCCATCCTTTCCACGGAGGTTGCCATCCTTTCCGTGGTGCTGCGTTCATGCACCAATGCCTCCACAAAGGCTCTGCTCATGTTCGCGATGGACTCCTCCATTCGCTCCACACTCGCAGCGACCCTGGATACAAAACCTGCCAGAGACTCCTGCACCTGTTCCTGGAGTTCCAGCACCGCTCTCCTTTTGGATGGACCCGGAGACACTGGGTCGACATGCAGTTGAGCCAAGCTGGCGGAGTCCTGCGCCCTCCGACAAGGACTCTCCACTGCTGTCCCTCTCTCCACCATCTGCTGACGCTCACTTGTGAGCTGTGATACACCAGGTGATAACACTACTCTATCTCACGAAGGTCCCACCGAGGTGTGAGTGTCTGCGCTGGTGTTGGGTACACTGAATTCTGCAGACGCTGCGCCCTCAGAGGTTGCAGCTCCCTCTGAGGAGTCTTGAGGCTCAGGCTGTTCCTCCTGGACAGTGGGGACGGGCGCTCTGGGGGAGTAAAGGAAAGAGTTAGAGATGTGAGGTCAAGGTTACATGCACATTGAATAGTACAGATGATCATATGTCAATCTGTTAGAGCATCAGAATTATTAATCAGTGACTCATGCAATGTCAATGAGAGAGATGCCAAACTATTCTGTCACCAGTTTGCTGTGTTGCGCCCGTCTGTCCATCCCCCACTTGGGAATCGTCCTCGACACCGGCGATTTCCAGGGCCGCCTCCTCCCAGGTGGTGAGCTAGGCTACTGAGGGTGGCCCTCCTCCTGTCCTTGCTCTTTCCCTCTTATTGTGGGCTCTCTTTTCCTGCAATGAGGGACACAAGTGGAGTTTGAGTGAGAATGAAGGAGTGAGTGTAGAGAATCCATAGCATAGATGCTTAGAAGGAGACAAAGGGCCCTCCCTGTGTGTTGTAAGTTGTTGTTGTTGCATCACAGTGATAGAGTGTGAGGGCTGCATGGTAGAATAGTTAAGTGAATGTGACCATAGAGAGAGAGGCAATGGGTAAGGGTGCAGGGATGTAAGTGTCAAGTGGGATGTGGAGGAAGAGCAAAGCAGAGTGCTGGTGAGGAGAGGCGATGGGGATCAGATTGAGGGCGATGGGAAAGTCAAACTCACTTTTCCTGTGCGGAGAAGGTCATGAAACCTCTTCCTGCATTGCAGCCAGGTTCTGCAGCTCATAGAGATGGAGTTCACCTCCTGGGCCACTTGCAGCCACACAGCTTTAGTCTGCTGGGGTGGCTTTTTTCTCCCTGAGGAAGGGAAGAGCACCTCCTTATTGGATCTTGCTCCCTCCACCAGAGCTTGGAGGGAGGGCTCATCGAAGCACACGTTGGCCTGCTGGTGGACATAGTGGATGAATGAAGGGCTTACAACAATGGTCATAAAGTTTCCAGTCTCCAGAAGAAGCAAGGCTGCTTGCAGGCCTTAAATCCAGCAGCATTGATGACATCATCGGAAGCGACTTTCTGTATGAAAAGACTCATTGGGCCAGGGGTTTCCACACGCTGGAAATCAATTGCCCAATTAGGGGAAAATCGCACTTTTTTCCCACTTCACATCAGAGTCGGGGTCCTGACACGAAAACCACCTGACACGTCCCAGCCCGACCCCAATGGCAAAATCGGGCCTATAACATCTGATTGGCATAACTGTGCGTTCAGGAATATTAAGGAAGAAAACTGATTTGGTTCCATATGTCTAATAAGAAGTGATGCATTTGCTGTTTCATTATAGGTTTCCTACTGCAGCCATTAACATGTTATTGAGGTAGATCGATCTTTTAAAAGTGCTATAGACAATAGCAAATAGCACTAGACTATTAGAA
Source organism: Somniosus microcephalus (assembly GCF_052327205.1). Taxonomy (NCBI): domain Eukaryota; kingdom Metazoa; phylum Chordata; class Chondrichthyes; order Squaliformes; family Somniosidae; genus Somniosus; species Somniosus microcephalus. The sequence continues at coordinate 278,184,917 of NC_140989.1, read as the reverse complement.
GAAAAGCAATGGTAAAGGTCAAACTGTGAGCCCATCAGACCTACTGAAACTGGTCCACAAAGGAAACTTTAAATGCACGGAAATTGTTCTCCCAGTTACAGTTTTCTTTTGTAAGGGAAAGTAAAAGCATCTGAACTGATTTGGTGTGGTGTACAAGAAGAAGTCATAAAACCGCACTCTTCGCCCCAGGTATTGCTCTGCAGACAGTGGATTGCGGAGAAGTGATTTTATTTAGAGTGCTAACAATCTTTTAATAACTTTTAATTCTATGTCTTTACTTCAGATGAAAATGCAAACCTGGGCACAGCCATGAGATATGAAGAGATTGGTGAGTGTAATCAACTCCTGCTGACTTGTTTTTTTATAGTAGATTGGTAGATTTTAGCTCTAAGAAATGTTTCACGGATTTGGTTTTAAATATCGTACGGATGATATTTTGGGAGACAGTGACTCAATGTCAGCATCCTCCCTACAGCATTTCCCATTGGGTATCCATAGACAGCAAGCTAGCAAGGTAAATAAGGCCGTGTCACAGGTACCCGAGGTGGTAAGAGATGGTGTTGGCCAGTGCTTAGCAGAGCAGGAAAGATTCTACTGACAACGTAAACATAAGTGGTGTTGGCACTGCAGGTGGAAACGGTCCTACCTTTTGGCCATGAGCAGACTGAATGGTTGAAAGGCTTACGCCTGCCCAGTGCAGGCCATTAAAGCGGTTTTGCTGTCTCTGGTTTGCATGGCCCCACCGTTGTCATTGGGGATGCTTCCTCCACCAGCTAAGTACAGTAGTTGCAAACACTGAGTTTAAAGGTTTAATTCAATCCTCCTGCACTCACAGTGGGGAAGCTGCAATCCCTGTGAGTCCGATAATCAGGGCTCAAGGATGTCTCAGAGCGGCTGCAGAACATCTTGCAAAGGGAGGGTGAACAACCACTTGTCGTGGTGCATATAGGTACCAACCATATAGGTAAAAAATGGGATGAGGTCCTAAAAGCTGAGTATAGGGAGTTAGGAGGTAAATTAAAAAATAGGACCTCAAAGGTAGTAATCTCAGGATTGCTACCAGTGCCACGTGCTAGTCAGAGTAGAAATAGAAGAATATTTCAGATGAATACGTGGCTAGAGGAATGGTGCCAGGGGGAGGGATTCAAATTCCTGGGACATTGGAACTGGTTCTGGGGGAGATGGGACCAGTTCAAATCGGACGGTTTACACCTGGGCAGGGCCGGGACCAATGTCCTAGGGGGAGTGTTTGCTAGTGCTCTGGGGGAGGGTTTAAACTAAAATGGCAGGGGGTTGGGAACCTGAGCAGGGGGACAGAGGAAAGGGAAACGAGGATAAAAGCAAAAGATAGGAAGGAGAAAAACAAAAGTGGCCGTCAGAGAAATCAACGGTTTAAATCAAACATGGCCACAGTAAATAATAATTCTAATAGGTCTAAGAGCGTTAAAAAAACAAGCCTGAAGGCTTTGTGTCTTAATGCGAGGAGCATTCGTAATAAGGTAGATGAATTAGCTGCGCAAATAGAGGTAAACAAATATGATTTGATTGGGATTACGAAAACATGGCTCCAGGGTGGCGAAGGCTGGGAACTCAACATCCAGGGGTATTCAATATTCAGGAAAGATAGGCAAAAAGGAAAGGGAGGTGGGGTAGCATTACTGGTTAAAGAAGGGATTAACACAATTGTAAGGAAAGATATTACCTCTGATGATGTGGAATCTGTATGGGTAGAACTGAGAAATACCAAGGGGCAGAAAACATTAGTGGGAGTGGTATATAGACCTCCAAACAGTAATGCGGAGGTTGGGGATGGCATTAAAAGGGAAATTAGAGAAGCGTGCGAAAAGGGCACAGCAGTCATCATGGGTGACTTTAATCTACATATAGATTGGGCTAACCAAATTAGTAACAATACTGTGGAGGAGGAATTCCTGGAGTGTTTATGGGATGGTTTCCTGGACCAATATGTCGAGGAACCAACCAGAGATCAGGCCATCTTAGACTGGGTATTATGTAACGAGAAATGATTAATTAGCAATCTTGTTGTAGAGAACCCTTGGGTCGGAGCGATCATAATATGGTCGAATTCTTCATTAAGATGGAGAATGAAGTAGTTGACTCAGAGACTAGGGACCTGAATTTAAATAAAGGAAACTACGATGGTCTGAGGCGCGAATTAGGTAGGATTGATTGGGGAATGTCACTCAAAGGGTTAACAGTGGATAGGCAATGGCAAACATTCAAAGACCGCATGGATGAACTACAGAATTTATTCACCCCAGTTTGGCATAAAAATAAAACAAAAAAGGTGACTCAACCGTGGCTAACGAGGGAAATTAGGGATAGCATAAGATCCAAGGAGAGGACATATAAATTGGCCAGAAAAAGCAGTAATCCAGAGGATTGGGAGCAGTTTAAGATTCAACAAAGGAGGACAAAGGGATTAATTAAGAAAGGGAAAATAGAATATGAGAGTAAGCTTACAGGGAACATAAAAACTGACTGTAAAAGCTTTTATAGATATGTGAAGAGAAAAAGATTGGTGAAGTCAAGCGTAGGTCCCTTGCAGTCAGAATCAGGGGAATTTATAATGGGGAACAAAGAAATGGCAGACCAATTAAATACATATTTTGGTTCTGCAAAGGAGGACACAAATAACCTCCCAGAAATGTCGGGGAACATAGGGTCTGATGAAAGGGAGGAACTGAATGAAATCAGTATTTGTAGGGAAATGGTGTTAGGAAAATTGATGGGATTGAAGGCCGATAAATCCCCAGGGCCTGATAATCTACATCCTAGGGTACTTAAGGAAGTGGCCCTAGAAATAGTAGATGCTTTGCTGATCATCTTCCAACATTCAATGGAATCTGGAACAGTACCCATGGATTGGAGGGTAGCTAATGTTACCCCACTATTCAAAAAAGGTGGTAGAGAGAAAACGGGGAATTACAGACCGGTAAGCCTGACATCGGTAGTGGGGAAAATGCTAGAGCCCATTATAAAAGATGTAATAGCAGATCACTTGGAAAACAGTGACAGGATCGGACAAAGTCAACATGGATTTACAAAAGGTAAATCATGCTTGACTAATCTACTGGAATTTTTTGAGGATGTAACTAGTAAAATAGATAAGGGAGAACCAGTGGATGTGGTGTATTTGGATTTTCAGAAGGCTTTCGATAAGGTCCCACATAAGAGATTAGCGTGTAAAGTTAAGGCACATGGGATTGGGGGCAAGGTATTGACTTGGATAAAGAACTGGTTGGCAGATAGAAAGCAAAGAGTTGGAATAAACGGGTCTTTTTCCGAGTGGCAGGCAGTGACTAGTGAGGTACCGCAGGGATCGGTCCTTGGACCCCAGCTATTCACAATATATATTAATGATCTAGACGAGGGAACTAGATGTAATATTTCCACATTTGCAGATGACACAAAGCTGGGTGGACGTGTGTGCTGTGAGGAGGATGCCAAAAAACTACAGGATGATTTGGACAGGTTGGGTGACTGGGCAGAAGCATGGCAGATGCAATATAACGTGGATAAATGTGAGGTTATCCACTTTGGTGTCAAAAACAGGAAGGCAGATTATTATCTGAATGGCAATAGATTGGGAGAAGGGGAAGTGCAACGAGACCTGGGTGTCCTTGTGCACCAGTCGCTGAAGGTAAGCATGCAGGTGCAGCAGGCGGTTAAGAAGGCAAATGGTATGTTGGCCTTCATAGCGAGAGGGTTTGAGTACAGGAACAAGGATGTCTTGCTACAGTTGTACAGGGCCTTGGTGAGACCACATCTTGAGTATTGTGTGCAGTTTTGGTCGCCTTATCTGAGGAAGGATATTCTTGCCATGGAAGGAGTTCAGCGAAGATTCACCAGGCTGATACCTGGGATGGCAGGAATGACGTATGAGGAGAGATTGGGTCGATTGGGCTTGTACTCGCTGGAGTTTAGAAGAATGAGAGGGGATCTCATTGAAACTTATAAAATTCTGGCAGGACTTGACAGACTAGATGCAGGAAGGATGTTCCCGATGGTCGGGGAATCCAGAACCAGGGGTCACAGTCTAAGGATAAGGGGTAGGCCTTTTAGGACAGAAATGAGGAGGAATTTCTTCACCCAGAGAGTGGTGAACCTGTGGAATTCTCTCACAGAAGGCAGTAGAGGCCAATTCATTAAATATATTCAAGAAGGAGTTGGATATATTTCTTAAGGCTAAAGGGATCAAGGGGTATGGGGAGAAAGCAGGTACCGGGTACTGAACTTGGATGATCAGCCATGATCGCATTGAATGGCGGAGCAGGCTCGAGGGGCCGAATGGCCTACTCCTGCTCCTATCTTCTATGTTTCTATGCTCCAGTGTTGTAGCCCTATCTCTTGACCTGTGCTCTCTTTGAGCATGGCTTCCCTGCTTGGAATGCAGGATTGTGGAATTAAACCTTAAAACAGCCCTGCGCTCACAAACTTTGTTCACTCAGTTGTTTTAAAAGGGGATCTGGCTACTTTGGAAACCACTTGTAATATAAACAGGATAGTTTCCACAGCAATAGGACAAGGGGTGGACATTACAGGAAACAAATGTGTCTGTGGGCTAGTTAAAATAAGTAAAACCCTGTCTTCACATTATAGGCTCTCTCTCTACTGTTCTCCTTCTTTACCAGTCAGGTGCAATAAGGAAAGAGAAATAAATCTGGCAGAAAGGATTTTTTGGATTAAATGTAGGTGTGAAGGTGATTCCTAAAATTCCCCAGTAGTGCCAGGCCTGTGCTAGATTTCACCTCAGTGTTTTATTTGATTATTGCTAATTCTATGTAAATGCCTCACTGTTTGGATGACCCCCCCAATGTAAAGTATTATCCTGGTGTTTGTCTCCCAATCACTCAGAGCTCCGCATCTTGTTGCTGTGTGGCAGTGACTTGCTGGAATCTTTCTGTATCCCAGGTCTGTGGAATGAGGAGGATGTGAGTATCTCTTCCAGCTACAATCTGTTTCACTCTGTCTTTGTGTTTGGAGGGTTTATGAGGGATAATGGTTGACGTTGCTGTAAAGATTGCAGCATAGGTTTGGGCAATTTGTGCTAAAAGACTGTTAGGAAATAAAACCCTAACAATTACACCCAAAGAAAAATAAGTAAATAACAATCCTGCCTACCTGCAGGAAAATGTCTGGCCTCCACTTAGCCCCATCCCTGATAGCCCAGCCAAGGTCAGGAACTTTCCCCTGTGGGAAACCTCAGGCATGAGCCCATCTTCTGCCATTCAGATGTAGTGCATTGGTTCTCAATGAGCCACTTTCTGTCACAATCACTAAGTTTATTTAAAGCAGTGTAAAGTGGTGTGGTTCTTTAAGCTGGGTTTTATCCATTTGTATAAGTAGCAGACAAATCACTAAAAATGGGAGTGGTTTTCTTAGAAGTGTGAATTATTTTGTACCTTATGGCACAAGCTCTTTGGTAATCTGCCTGGCACAGTGTTAGCTGGTTACGCTGAAGCTGTACAAAAAGCAGTTTTCTCATTCTCCGAAGTGACGTAGGTCATCGGAACTGTAATTGTACTTTGAAATGTCTTTTCCCAGATGGAAGTGATAGTGGGTGATTTTGGAATAGTGGTTGTCCCACGTGAAAGCGTAGACACAGACAGGATCATGAATCACTCCTCGATGCTTCGCAAATACAAGGTCAGTACTCGCCATTTTACTGTGAGAGATTTTCACCTAAAATCATTGCTTGGTTCTTTTGTGATGTTTTTTCAAAAAATATTTTGCTGTGACGTGTCACGATGAAGTTTGTAGTCTGACATGTTATTTCGATAACAATATTCAAACAACAGAGACTGAAAACCACAATTTTTGATCTGACTTAACTGCAACTAAGAACTGACAGTAACTAAGGCCAACACTCTTAGTGATCCTGAGCCACAATGCAGCAGGTTCTATTTGTTTTCTGAGAAGCATAAAATTTATTATGCTGGAAGCGTTTTTATTTTGATTACTCTATTAGTAGGCATAACTTTTTGTAGCTGGAGACAACTATTAACAAGGTCAGTTATCTCATCAATTTGAGCATGGTGCTGGAAAGGCGAGTTGAAACTCAGATTTTCGGTAGTGTAATGTATGTACCACAATTCCATTTGTCTGTAGCGTGATGCACAAGGCATCACAACTGTATGGAACAGACTAGATGGGCTAGTGGGTCTTTTTCTGTCTGTTATTTCATATGTTCATATGAGCTTTTTGTGTACAAAGGATGGAGTGTTTCAGGTGATGACACTGTCATGTGTGTCGACCAAGCACGTCTGTGTTGTGGTCCTGGTGAAAGGACCCAAAGCCACGGTGGATGCATCGATCATTCACTGCTCACTCAACAGCAATTAATCAGAGAAAGCTAATACTTCAACATTCATATCACAACAGCCAAAGACTATGAATGTTTGTATAGTGGAATAAAAATTAACTAACGCTGTGCATGAACTGCTACCAGCTGACAATGTCGGCGGGCAGGTTCTAAGCCAGACAGAATGGAATATTTGAGACTCCTTACTGCTCTGCTCTGCTCCACAGCTATGAATGTAATATGGTATATTATTACTGTCACTTTAAGATGTTTGAAACAGCTATTATAGTTGCTAAGGAAAGCAAAACCAAATTAGTGCAGGCACATGGAGTAAAGGATGAAAACCATAAAATATACAGCCTCTGTGTTGCTTCTGTATTTAAATTTTGCTTTAAAATATATTCCCCAGGAGACATAACACTCACGTTGAATCTGAATTTTTGATTGTACAAGATGATATTTTTTGTGAGATGATGCAGCCCCTTTAACAGCAGGATACAGAAATTGTGGACGGTTACAGAGCTAAATTTGATCTGTTCCCCTTCCTCTTAATCCTTTTGTAAGGGGTGAAATGTTGTGCTCTGCTATAGTAGGAACTCCCTCTACTTTGTCGGAACAATGTGCTATTACCCGAAGCCTCAGAAGAGCACCCACTACAGGACCACGTGTGAACATTTCCTTTCACTGATTAGCCATCATTATACCCTGCCTGAATAAGAATGGCACTTAACACATCGAAATAACAACAGAAAATGCTGGAAAAACTCAGCAGGTCAGGCAACATCCATGGAGAGAAATTTGAGTTGACGTTTCGGGTCGAACCCTTCTTGCATTCAGTTGAAATTGAGTTAAGAATGGAACTTCACTTCTAGCCTTTAGAGATGTCAGAGAGAGGAGTGCAGGATGGATTCAAAACCAGGTCCTCTTCTTAGGCAGTCCCTCGGAACTGAGGATGACTTGCTTCCACATTAGAAATGAGTTCTCAGGTGACTGATGAGTCCAATGCGGGACCTACAGTCTCTGTCACAGGTGGGGCAGACGGTGGTTGAAGGGGCGGGTGGGTGGGGTGCTTGGGTTGACGTGCGCTCTTTGCGCTGCTTGCTCCCGGCGAAGAGACTCGAGGTATTCAGCGCCTTCCCCGGATGCTTCTCCTCCACTTTGTGTGGTCTTGGGCCAGGGATTCCCAGGTGTCGGTGGGGATGTTACACTTTTTCAAGGAGGCTTTGAGGGTGTCCTTGAAGCGTTTCCTCTGCCCACCTGGGGCTCTTACCGTGTCGGAGCTCCGAGTAGAGCACATTGTTTTGGGAGTCTCGTATCAGGCATGCGGACAATGTGACCCATCCATCGGAGCTGATTGAGTGTGGTCAAAGCTTCGATGCTGGGGATGTTGGCCTGAGCAAGAACACTGACGTTGATGCGCCTATCCTGCCAATGGATTTGCAGGATCTTGCAGAGGCAGCGATGGTGGTACCTCTCCAGTGCTTTGAGGTGCCTGCTGTATATGATCCATGTCTCTGAGGCATACAGCAGGGCGGGTATCACTGCTGCTCTGTAGACCATGAGCTTAGTGCCGGGTTTGAGGTCCAGGTCTTCAAACACTCTCTTCCTCAGGCGACCGAAGGCTGCACTGGCACACTGAGGCAGTGTTGGACTTTGTCGTCGACGTCTGCCCTTATTGACAGTAGGGTTCCGAGGTATGGAAAGTGGTCCAGGTCCTAGAAGTGAAAGGGCAAGTGTTTTAACCCCTCCCCAACAAACTCTTTGCTGCAACAATGACTGTAGAAAAAATAACGAACTCATGCTTAGATTCGGAATTTGCTTGTATCTTATATGGTAAAATGCAATTCATCTTTTTTTTTCTTAAATAGGATAACATCCTTGCTGTAAAGGATGACACTAATCACCCCATGTCTATTGTGAGTTCTACCAAGAGTAGGTATGTAATCTCCTTCTTACATCTGGCTAGCGATTGACTAATTTATAATAACAGTAACATGGCCTCCTGATAGTTCATTGAGTTTAATCAGTGAGTAGCTGAACCGTACAAACTAATAAGGTCCCAGTTTCCATTCTCAGTCTGGGCTAAGTTAGCTCATTTTAGCTGGGTTATGCCAGGGGCACTATAATTGGTCTGGTGTCCCTGGGTTAGGGAGGTGAAAAGCATCCACGGTTCCTGTTCCAGATTGTTATCCAGCGACTCCTGCTAGAACTGTGCATGCATGGATACTGGATGAGGGCAGGATTAAGCTTGGCTGTGATCCTCCCCACCCCACCCTCCTCCCCAGCAGTTGTTGGCCCTACCCTATACTCTCTGTCAGGGCTAGCACTTGAATAATGGCTATTTGGGTAAGGGTGGCTGGTGCCTGTGGAACCATAGCCCAAGAAGAATTCAACAGATCCAAGAAGGATTAACTAGTATAAAACACTAGTTAGGCTCAGCTAGCTGTACAGTGTGCAGTCCTGGTCACCACATTACAGGAAGGTGTGATTGCTCTCGAGAGGTGCAGAGGAGATTTACAAGGACTGCTTGCCTGGAGCTAGTGAATTTAGATATCGAGGAAAGACTGGATAGCTTGGTTTGTTTTCTTGGAACAGAAGAGGCTGAGGGAGATCTAATTGAGGCTGTATAAAATTATGATGGGCCTAGATAAAGTGGATAGAAGGACATATTTCCCTTAGCAGAAGGGTCATTAACAAGGGGGCATAGATTTAAAGTAATTGGTCGGAGGTTTTAGAGGGGATTTGAGGAGAACCTCTTTTCACCCTGAGGGTGGTGGGGGTCAGGAACTCACTGCCTGAAGGGATGGTAGAGGCAGAAACCCTCACCACATTTAAAAAGTACTTGGATATGCACTTGAAGTGCTGTAACCTACAGGGTTGTGGACCAAGAGCTGGATTGTGGGATTAGGTGGATTGCTCTTTGTGCGCCGGCACGGGCAAGATGGACCGAATAGCCTCCTTCTGTGCTGTAAATTTCGATGATTCTATGATAAAGGCACACGGGTGCGTTATATCCTGACTAGTCATTTGCTGCTTCATCCGTTGTGGAATAAATTCACTCAACTGCCAACCGTGGTTCAGTGGGCAGCCACACTTGCCTCTGTGTCAGAAGGGAGGGGGTTCAAGTCCCCACTACAAAGAGTTGAGCCCCATAATCCAGGCCGACATTCCCAGTACTTCATCTACCCCACAAGGTGGCTGATTGCCCCAGTAAGTCCAATCCACATAACACAGATCATTTTTCAAACGAGAAACGGCAGTCGGAAACTGAAAATCTCCCTTCACAACTGAGATCAATAACCAGGTCAGGGAGAGCTGTGGGTGAAAGCTGGCATCCTGCTCCTTCATTCACATTGCATCAGGGCTCCAACTCACTGCACCACCATGCCCTCTGACACACTTAAACCAGGTACAGCAGAGCCAAAAGTCTGTGTTTCATAAAGCAGGTTCATAAATTCTCTACTTAACTATGTAATAGCTTTTACAGTGCACTGCAAGCTCTGTTTAATTTCATAGGCAATGACATATTTATAGGTGATCTCGAAGAAAGAACAACCACAGTATTGCATCTGTTATGGGCACTTTAGACTGAAACGGTTTTAAATTTAACTCTATCATCGAACAGAATTTTTTAAGTAATGGCGGTATATTTTGACATTATTTTATTTCTATTGACTTCAATGGAAATAAAAATCAGAAGAGATGTAAAGCAGGCTGCCGATTCGCTATCACTCGTTTTACACTATCACACAGTCAAAATTACCCCATGTTATCCTGCGAGGATGACTTCATAAATGTTACTCTGTTGAGGCTATAGCACTACCCCAGGGTTGAAGGTTGATTAGTAGTGAATGGCCCTCATACAGGAGGGTGGGTTGCATAATCTGGTCCTTATTTATTCCTCGGTGGGGTGGGGTATCAAAGTCAAGTCCAAAGGAAGTGGACCTGAGGCCCTGGTTCCTGCTGCTCTCGGTTAGTAGACAAGTAAATGGCTGAGGGGGATTCCATCTCCCCATCCCTCTCTTTTACCCTCACACACCTCATTCACAAAGGCAACAAAACAACTGTGAAGTAGATGAGCAGATTTAGCCAACTAATTCAGATTGTTGCACCAGTACATTGTGGGTAAACATTTTTATTTGCATTTTGACAGACTGGCTTTGCAACATGGTGATGGCCACGTGGTGGAATATTTGAACCAGCCTGTTATTGATTACGTCCTGCAGAATCAGCTCTACATCAAGACATCTGGATAAAGTTCTCCAGCAAAGGCCAGAAAGAACAGCTTACAGTCTCCCTCTCAGTAAAACTGTACCACTGCTCTACTGCATACATATACAGAGCTTCTAGTGTCTGCCATTCCCACTGTACAATAAGAGTAGAAGCTCTACTGACAGAATGCACTGTATGAACTGCACAGAACTTCTCGCTGTCCACTCGTGTCTCTTCCTCTGTGCTGCCCTCTTTCTGACACTTGTGCTGACCTTCATATTACCGCAGAATACCAAGCGTCAGTATAACTATTTCCATTTTTTCATTAGAAGTAGAATTACGTACGTTTCTTCGTAGGAAATTCCTAACCTCTCTGTGCTGCTTGCAACTTTGACACAACCAGGTCGCCTGCCCTCTCTGGGTTAGCGATTCAGGACTTGCAGTTAGTAGCATGCCTAGTTCAAAGAACTGCTTCAATGCCTCTGTGTTTAATAAATGTGATATGCTCAAAAAATCAATTGTTTCCCAACAGGAACAAAATAAGAACTTGACAATATTGCAGGTATTCTTGACGTCACACAAAATTCATAGCTGCTAAAATATTCATCAATATTTTGATGTAGTTGAGGAAAAATAAATTTGCACCAAAGTTATTTTCTGTTTGGAGAGTGAACATCACATTTAGCCTCCTTTCCTCAAATTACATCATATAGAAATATGAGGAAAATTAAGTAGAATCTTTTTCACTATTTAAAAATAATCCAATATTTTTTGTCCAGGCGTCATCAGCAGTTTCATATAGAAACTTCAAAGAGTATTAATGGTGAAATTCAAAACAAGTCTGTTTAAAATCACACCGTGACATATGACTATATTTCATTTCTATGCAGCAGCAGAAAGCACAGAAAAATGATCAAACTGTGTGCATAAATCAGAAACTGCATGTTCTGTACTGTAATGCAATGCATCATTGAACAAAATAATTCCAGTTTTTGCAAGTGAGTATGTTATTATAATGTTGCAGCCACGAAGCCTTCAAGGAAGTTTGAGAACAGGATGGTGCTCATCTAAACAATCTGCCCATTTAAACAGTAGCAATATATTGATTCTCAAAAGTCAAGGGTTGAAGCTGAGAAGTTTACATCCCTTTGGGTAGAAGGTATTCCTTTACAGCATTGGTTACATTTTAAGACTGCTGGGACTTGGCCTCCAACTTCTTTCATATGCTGTTCCCTAGACTGCCTAAATAATTCAAACCTGCAAAATGTTTACCTCATGAGAACTCAGTTACATTGAGAGTTAACATCCATTTTACTCCCAGGGTTCGACTCTCTCAAATGTAATCCCTCTTTATTGTACGCTCGCCCTAATTTTGTAAAATATCGTTGCATTCAGTTGGCACTTGGGATGATATTTTATCAATATTTTGTTCAACTCTGCTCTGGGGAAACTTGTGTTCATATGTTAACATTGCTTTCTCAGTCCTTTAAGCTTCTTTGCAGAAGGATATCCAAAAGTATTTTCTTTTTCTTTTTCAGATTGGTATCCTAGGAGTAGCTACTGTTGGGAATGCTTTAAATGTCCTTGGTCTAAGTGAAGTTAAATTTGATTTCATTTGACTGTAAATCTTTTGAGTATTAGTTCAGCTTTATTTTCAGCTAGGTTAGGTCCAACTTGAAAGAATGATCAGTTTTGGAGGTTAGTCACTTAAAAAAAATTCTGAATCACATGAAAGGAATCTTGTGCAAAATACTGAAACTGACAAGGGAAAAAGGAGAAATAACAACAGAAAATGCTGGAAAAACTCAGCAGGCCAGGCAACATCCGTGGAGAGAAAATAGAGTCAACGTTTCAGGTGAAAACCCCTTTGTCAAGGTTTTTCGGGTTTTCACCCGAAACGTTGACTCTATTTTCTCTCCACGGATGTTGCCTGGCTTGCTGAGTTTTTCCAGCATTTTCTGTTGTTACTTCGGATTTCCAGCATCTGCAGTATATTGCTATCGTACAAGGGAAAAAGGAGATGTGGTCAAGTGAGCCAAGCTCCTCATCAGCTCAGACTCGAGCCCTAGTTTCCCCTCCCCTTTCAGTAGTCAAACTCTAAAACCACCAATCATGCATAGGTTCAAAGCAGTCAAATGTATACCTCCAAATCACCACAGCAAAAGAGCAGAACATTAAATGGATAGATAGTGTGGTTCTCTCCAAAATGACTACCAAGTCCATTTTAGAGACAAAAGCTGGTTCCTGGTTGGCTTCATTTCTCATTGTTTTACCTTAGCAGTAGCTTGATCTGACACCAGAGAACCTCTCTTTTTAACAATTGATTTTTTGATTCTGACTGTATCTTATTAAACTCTTAACATCTAATCAGATGACGAAGCTGCTGTTCAGTCATGTTGTCACATCATCAATTTTCACTACTCACGGCCCCCCTCATTCAGTCTTCTCTGAAAAGTCTTGCTATCATAAACTTTGTGTATTTGCAATTGGTGCAGATTCCTGTCGAAAATACCTGCTGTTTCTGTTAATGATTGCACAGAGCTGTCAGACATATCCTTTAATGTATAGTATGTGACTGATCTCTGTTCATTGTTGTCTAGTGTCCAACACCACTAGTAGTTTAACCTTTAATGTTGCACGCTCATCTCTACGCACAGATACTAGGCGGATATCATGAAAGGGTTCTATATCACCTTCCTGGTGTTTTCATTTTATTGTCATTCAAGAATAGTAAAGATTAGAAGTGAGATGTGTGGTCAATTTAAGAGCTGTAAATTATCTAAACGCATGCATCCAGGGTTCTCCAGCTAGTTGCCATTTTTACGAAAATAACTGTTATATAACGAAATGGTCTATTTGCTGACATCCAATTGGCTGAGATGCATATCATGAATTTTATATTTCCTTTAAGAAACAAATTCTAATTTCTCGACTTGAAGTTCTGCATTTCCAGAAGTCTCAATGAAATGGCACCTTTACATAAAACATATAAATTTATCGAAACATTGTTTTTCTTGGGCTGTAACAGTCTTTGTTCGTAAAACCAATCCAAAAAAGAAGTACATAACCTTATCTCTAGCAGTTCTTTCCCAAATGCTTGAACCGTGTTTCTGTTTCTAACTTGTACCGTTTTAGAAAGCAGACTCCAGTTTTATAATTGATTTTTTTTATATAAGCCTGAGATTCTAATCAAGAAATTAGAATTCTTTTTAATAAACTGATCTAAACGATTAATAGTATTAAACAGCGTTGCTGTGGGCTGGAAGGTGTGTCCCATTAGCAAATAATGCACAATGGAGTATGTTTAGTGGAGGAGATGACGCAACAAATAATGTCATCAGATAAGCTGCTGCTACTTCCTGGCCTGGGATAATTTATCTCTATTCCTTGTCAACACTCAGCCAATCATGTTCTAGGAAATTAATTAAGGCATTTCCATATATTAAATAACTGATTCAAAAAAATGTGATAGCAACACATGAGAGAACCCCACCCGCACCCCTCCCCCCTTCCCCCTCCCAGCTTGGTGGTCATTCAGTGGTCAGTGTATACATTTGTATTACTCATTTTTTCTTTAAAGATATAATACAAACATTTTAGTAGTTTAAATCTTTTTAACTGTGTTTCTGGTATTTGTGGCGTTCCCCATGACGTATTGACGTGATTGAAGTACGTGTAGGTGTGAATTAATGCCCAAAAATGTGCATCCAATGAATAATTCAATATATTGTTAAGTTGCTAAAGAACAAGCTGTCCTGATTAAGGTGTGTCCCTGGCACTCCAGCATTCAAAGGATTTGTAAAATATAGTACACACTGGGTAAAAGCTAACCATTTCCTTGGGACTGGTTCTGGATGGCGCATGTGTGAGTACAATGCATGCATACTATTATCACTTGTGTGTCAACTTTTGTGCAGTGTGTACTCAAGGTAAAAGGGCAGAAAACATGAGGATAAGTTATTGTAGTTATTGACAGTCATCTTTGTAATGTTTCAGAAATGGTGCATTGAGTGCATTTTGAAAGGATGCTTTATCGTCAAAAAAAGCTCACTGAGTGAGACAGCATCTCAGATTCCTTTTTGAACTAAGATGGGCTGAATCACCTTCCTTATCCGTAACTTTCTTGTGATATACCCCATACTCATAATAAGGCTCTCGATTGTAGTGCTATGTTACAAGGTTATTGGACCTCGGCTCCCAATTTATCATGTTTCATTTAACACTTTGCTGCAAGAATTTCACTATTGCACCCATCATGTTATGAACGCACAAAATGCATGGCTCCCACAGACTGTTTTAGAATGATATTTATTCTCTTGATCCTGTTTAAATCTTTAGTTGTCAAGTGACTGGCAACTTTTATGAAGAATATATAATTGAGTTGTTGGAGGGGGGGGGGTGCTGGTGGGAGTAAGCATCTTCGTCCAAAACAAGCCACAAAAAAAGGTTGAGGTGGCATTTATAGTGCATGACCGAGTGCTGTGCACTGGAATTGTGAACTTTAATTGAATTAAAAGTTAGTTATTGTTTTGTATTGTGTTTTCCTTTCTGGCCCCTTCTGATGTAGAGCCCCGCCCAATCACACACTATAACCTCGCTCACCTTGGGATATTGGTCCATTCCACAACAAGCCATTGCTTCAATCTGCTCACAAATCAGGCCATCTGCGAATTGTCATCTCGACGTTTTGATGAGAGGATATGCACTAACCACTAAGTGACCCCTTATCTGTAACTTCACGTATCTGAAAATATAGTTAATTTTAGAACATTTCCTATTTCAGTGTATTATCTTTAATGTTCAAATGAAATTTCTCACTGGCTTTAGCAGGTTTAAAACTATTGATATTTAAAATGATGTGATGAATTTAATAGTCAGAAATCAAATATTCTGTTTTGTGTATCATAAACTTTCAAATTATTTCTTAAAAATTGCTAATAAAATTCCGTGCTGAAAAAAACTGACTATTAGTCATTTAAAAATATTGTATGTGTATGCGTTCCGACTGGAAAAGTGAATGATTGAAGCATGGGAGTTGGGTTCATTGGTTGTCCACTGTTGTCTATTATAGGCTAAGCCTTGTATTGAGAACATTGGCCTGAGTTTTAGCCCGGACGTGAGTTCCGTACGGTGGAGCTGTTGTGAGGTCGGGAACAGGTTTCCCAAATGTCCTTTTTAACTGCAGGGCGCCTTTAAAATTTTTCTGACCGTTTGCCGCCCTCGGGCACCCTGATTGACAAGTTAGAGGCCTGTCGGGCATGAAGCCTGCTTCACAAGGCCGCAGCCGTGGAGATCATGCAGGTCTAGTAGTGGGGTTCCGATCGCGCATGGGTGGGGATGTCAGATTGCCGGGGTGGGGTGTTCTGATCGTGGGGGCGGGGGGCAGCCCGATCGGGGGGGGGGGGGAGCAGATGATGGCCGGGGGTGAAGCAGATGGTGGTTGGGAAGTCCGATGGTGGTCGGGGGGCAGACAGATCGCGGGGGTACGGGGCAGGGTTTACTGGGTAGCTTGTTGGGCCTGGAGGAAACGCTCCTGCTCCTCCTGCCCACAAGCAGTGCTGTAATGTCACTTACCTCATGGATTCAGCCCTTATTGTCTCCTTTCAGCTGCCCGGTTTCCCGAGGCCCGGGAAACCCGGCCAGCATGAGTTAAAAATAGAATAACTGTTAAAATGAAGGCAGGCATCTCATTATAATATTTAAATGACCAACCCGTTTCCCGCGAGTGTCCATTAAAACTGGAAGCAGGCAGATTCAAGGCGGGTTGAGTTACTGTTTCAGATGTTTTGAATTTTAACCTCTGACCCGACTCCGACCCACCCACTTTTGGGAGTTAAGATTCAGCCCATTGTTTTTATAATATATGACGTAGTTTGTTAAATTACAGATTTCTAAAATCCCCAGGTAGCTCAGCTGGTAACTGCATTGCCTCATATGCAACCGAGCCATTCAGAACAAGAAGCTCCCAGCTTTGATCCCCATCCGTGCTGAGTTGGCGGACCTCTGCTGGGGCAGCAGTAGGAAGACCACAATTGGACTCCGCATCTCTGGATTATGGAGAGGGGAAATCAGCCAGAATTCCCAATCTGATCACGAGCCAAGGATCCCTGTTAGAATGTACGTGTATGTGGCTAAGAACAGGATCAGGATGCCCCTCTCCACAGTTCTAACTCAACCAGCAGTCACTGCCCAGGCTCCCACATGAAGATAAACCACTGGAGTAAGGTGCTGATCGCTACCAACACCAACACCTATGTAACTGGACTTTGGCAGGAATCAATGCTTTCAAAAGAGAAGGGGGCAAATTTAAGTACAAAATGGTTGACTATGAGTAACAACTTATTTTTATCACATTTTCGAAGCTTTGTGCTGATTGCTATAAGAGTGTATGTGTCAATGAGAGCTAACTGGAGCCATATTGCATTATGGAATAGAATTTCTCATGGAATGAAATAGCATCTAGCATTCCAAACTACGAGCTACCATAAACCACTTACAGAAAATCTTGTACAAATATATTTAAAGAAGACAGTGAGAAGTAAAGCTGGACAAACTAAAGAAGAAGCCAAGTGATACTGCATTGGTCATGTATGTAATGTTGACCAATATCTCATTAATCTGGAATAGTCTATTATGTTGACTGGTATCATTCATTTGTCATTTATTGTATGTGAAGTGCAGTGGGATGTACAGACGATATGATAAGGCACTGTCAAAACACAAGTTCTTTCTATTTTAATCATTGAATACCAGATGAATTGCAGTTACTGTTTTTATGCAGGCAAATGAGACAGTCATTCTGCACCAGCAACAACAATGATGAATGAAGAATTATATATTATTTGTTGAAGGAGGAATATTTGTATTCTTTCTCACTTTCTTGTGATATACCCCATACTCATAATAAGGCTCTCGATTGTAGTGCTATGTTACAAGGTTATTGGACCTCGGCTCCCAATTTATCATGTTTCATTTAACACTTTGCTGCAAGAATTTCACTATTGCACCCATCATGTTATGAACGCACAAAATGCATGGCTCCCACAGACTGTTTTAGAATGATATTTATTCTCTTGATCCTGTTTAAATCTTTAGTTGTCAAGTGACTGGCAACTTTTATGAAGAATATATAATTGAGTTGTTGGAGGGGGGGGGGTGCTGGTGGGAGTAAGCATCTTCGTCCAAAACAAGCCACAAAAAAAGGTTGAGGTGGCATTTATAGTGCATGACCGAGTGCTGTGCACTGGAATTGTGAACTTTAATTGAATTAAAAGTTAGTTATTGTTTTGTATTGTGTTTTCCTTTCTGGCCCCTTCTGATGTAGAGCCCCGCCCAATCACACACTATAACCTCGCTCACCTTGGGATATTGGTCCATTCCACAACAAGCCATTGCTTCAATCTGCTCACAAATCAGGCCATCTGCGAATTGTCATCTCGACGTTTTGATGAGAGGATATGCACTAACCACTAAGTGACCCCTTATCTGTAACTTCACGTATCTGAAAATATAGTTAATTTTAGAACATTTCCTATTTCAGTGTATTATCTTTAATGTTCAAATGAAATTTCTCACTGGCTTTAGCAGGTTTAAAACTATTGATATTTAAAATGATGTGATGAATTTAATAGTCAGAAATCAAATATTCTGTTTTGTGTATCATAAACTTTCAAATTATTTCTTAAAAATTGCTAATAAAATTCCGTGCTGAAAAAAACTGACTATTAGTCATTTAAAAATATTGTATGTGTATGCGTTCCGACTGGAAAAGTGAATGATTGAAGCATGGGAGTTGGGTTCATTGGTTGTCCACTGTTGTCTATTATAGGCTAAGCCTTGTATTGAGAACATTGGCCTGAGTTTTAGCCCGGACGTGAGTTCCGTACGGTGGAGCTGTTGTGAGGTCGGGAACAGGTTTCCCAAATGTCCTTTTTAACTGCAGGGCGCCTTTAAAATTTTTCTGACCGTTTGCCGCCCTCGGGCACCCTGATTGACAAGTTAGAGGCCTGTCGGGCATGAAGCCTGCTTCACAAGGCCGCAGCCGTGGAGATCATGCAGGTCTAGTAGTGGGGTTCCGATCGCGCATGGGTGGGGATGTCAGATTGCCGGGGTGGGGTGTTCTGATCGTGGGGGCGGGGGGCAGCCCGATCGGGGGGGGGGGAGCAGATGATGGACGGGGGTGAAGCAGATGGTGGTTGGGAAGTCCGATGGTGGTCGGGGGGCAGACAGATCACGGGGGTACGGGGCAGGGTTTACTGGGTAGCTTGTTGGGCCTGGAGGAAACGCTCCTGCTCCTCCTGCCCACAAGCAGTGCTGTAATGTCACTTACCTCATGGATTCAGCCCTTATTGTCTCCTTTCAGCTGCCCGGTTTCCCGAGGCCCGGGAAACCCGGCCAGCATGAGTTAAAAATAGAATAACTGTTAAAATGAAGGCAGGCATCTCATTATAATATTTAAATGACCAACCCGTTTCCCGCGAGTGTCCATTAAAACTGGAAGCAGGCAGATTCAAGGCGGGTTGAGTTACTGTTTCAGATGTTTTGAATTTTAACCTCTGACCCGACTCCGACCCACCCACTTTTGGGAGTTAAGATTCAGCCCATTGTTTTTATAATATATGACGTAGTTTGTTAAATTACAGATTTCTAAAATCCCCAGGTAGCTCAGCTGGTAACTGCATTGCCTCATATGCAACCGAGCCATTCAGAACAAGAAGCTCCCAGCTTTGATCCCCATCCGTGCTGAGTTGGCGGAACTCTGCTGGGGCAGCAGTAGGAAGACCACAATTGGACTCCGCATCTCTGGATTATGGAGAGGGGAAATCAGCCAGAATTCCCAATCTGATCACGAGCCAAGGATCCCTGTTAGAATGTACGTGTATGTGGCTAAGAACAGGATCAGGATGCCCCTCTCCACAGTTCTAACTCAACCAGCAGTCACTGCCCAGGCTCCCACATGAAGATAAACCACTGGAGTAAGGTGCTGATCGCTACCAACACCAACACCTATGTAACTGGACTTTGGCAGGAATCAATGCTTTCAAAAGAGAAGGGGGCAAATTTAAGTACAAAATGGTTGACTATGAGTAACAACTTATTTTTATCACATTTTCGAAGCTTTGTGCTGATTGCTATAAGAGTGTATGTGTCAATGAGAGCTAACTGGAGCCATATTGCATTATGGAATAGAATTTCTCATGGAATGAAATAGCATCTAGCATTCCAAACTACGAGCTACCATAAACCACTTACAGAAAATCTTGTACAAATATATTTAAAGAAGACAGTGAGAAGTAAAGCTGGACAAACTAAAGAAGAAGCCAAGTGATACTGCATTGATCATGTATGTAATGTTGACCAATATCTCATTAATCTGGAATAGTCTATTATGTTGACTGGTATCATTCATTTGTCATTTATTGTATGTGAAGTGCAGTGGGATGTACAGACGATATGATAAGACACTGTCAAAACACAAGTTCTTTCTATTTTAATCATTGAATACCAGATGAATTGCAGTTACTGTTTTTATGCAGGCAAATGAGACAGTCATTCTGCACCAGCAACAACAATGATGAATGAAGAATTATATATTATTTGTTGAAGGAGGAATATTGATAGACACTGTTGCTGTACTTTGAATGGAGCCTATGATCTGTAATGTCCACCCATACTGATGGATGGGACCTTACATAAAGTCTCATCTGAATGACAGCAACTCTAACAATGCAACTCAGTACTGCGCTGGAAAGTCAGCCTAGATTGAGTTTAAACTATGGTATGGAACTCCAACCCATAACTTTCTCACTCCAAAGTGAGAATGCTACCATATGGAGCCAACGTGGCATTTGAATTGATGGAGATGAGAATTAGTAATAAAATTTAATTAAAAAAATAAAAAATGCAAATATTCATCAGGCAGTATGTCCAACTAGAATGTGTTCAAGAATACTAATAGGTTCATACTATCTGTCCGGGATTCTGGTGTGAAGGAAATAGCTAGTTCAGCCAGATGCCTTTGATTGCTAAGCAGATGGGCAAAGGAATAGCAGATGGATCTTAATGTGGATGTCTTTGAGAGATTATAGATTGGTGAGGGAAATGTGACATGTGGACACGATAAACACATCTGCGCATATTAATTAAAAAAAGCAGAAACAGATTTGGATATGATTGATCATTCATTGAAAGTAATCAGTGTAAAGTGTCATTACTGAAGCTTCTGAATACTGGGATACATATCAACACTTCTGATTATAATGCAAATCAGGCCATTTTAACGCTTTGAAACTCATTGGTAAGGAAATCATTGAAATACTGGTGTACATTTTGTGATGCTATGTGCCGGTCGTTATCTGCATAATCGGTGGTGGGTGGGGGGAGGGAGGTGATTGGAAAAACCTGGGAATAGGCCTTGATCCTATTCAGGGTTGGGATTGCAGACTATTTTCTTTTCCAATTGACTTGGGCTGCTGCTGGCAGTGACACACAAACTCAGAATTGGCTCAAAATGATGTAGGTCAGGTTGGGGCACTATACCTTTAATTTTGCATAGTTTGCCCCAAAGCATTGATGTCATCGCTCTAGCTAAAAACCAGGGCCTAGAAATTCAGTATCGCCACATTTGGGGTGCTATAGTCGAGCGTGCGCTAAATTTAGCGCCCGGCGCAAATTATCGTCACCTTCAGCGAAATTGAGTTGCTTCGCCCCAAGAGGTTGTTGGTGCGCTAAATCAGGCGCTGCACGACTATCCTAAGGCGCTAAGCCGGAGAGGCGAGGCGCTACCACCGAGGGCGGGTGCAGCGCAGGTGCGGCCAGTTAGCGATTGCAGGCAGACACGCTGGCGCCGGTCACCTCTTAAAGGGGGAGTGTCGATTTGGCTTGCAGCCACGCCTTGCACGTTGGAGCCCTGATTCTCGGCCTGGACAGACCTGCTACGACATTGTAACGCCTACGACCATGGAGAGGGCCAGGGAGAGGAGCGCAGCGGTTCAGTGAGGGGGCCCTGAAGGTTCTGGTTGGTGCAGTGGAGCGCAGGCGACCTATCCTCTTTCCGGACAGTGGCAGGAGGTCGCTGCCCAATGAATATCGAAAAGCTTGGAGGGAGGTGGCACACAGAGTGACCTCCAGCAGCATGGTACCTAGGACCCCGACGCAATGCAGGAAGAAGTTCAACGACCTCACTCGGGTTGTCAGGGTGAGTACCCTTTCCAGTATCCTCTTCATCCCTGCATGTGCACCTCACTTTATGGCCAAAGGGTCCTGAAAGCCCCAATGCCCAGCCCTCATCCAACACCTATGGGCCTCTCATGAAACTCACATGCACATTCAGCACTTTACACACTATAAGGGCTATTCGACCATGGGAGGCAGTGCAGCCAAGATCCGGGCTTCACACTGTAAGGGCTATTCCACCATGGGAGGCAGTGCAGCCAAGATCAGGGCTTCACACTGTACTGAGAGCCCGTCCTTTCTCTTGCAGGGCAAGCTGGCGCACAATAGGAGGCAGCAGCAACAGACCGGGGGAGGCCGTCCTGAACTTAAAGACCTCAGTGATCTGGAGCAGCGAGTGGAACGGATTATGGCAGGCCGAATGATTGGCCCCGTCGCCACTGGAGATGCCGACCCCGTTCTGGACAGCAATGGTAAGGTCATCACCTTTTTGACCTCTCTCCTTCCACTTGTGCCTCACACCAGCATCCTTTGCCACTATCGAACCACTGCAGTGCATTGCAGCACTCATGCCTCCCTCGCTGCCGCCTTGTCCTCACGCTAAAGCAACTCTTGTACCTCCCTGCTTTCAGATGCTGATTTGCCAGGTGAGGAGGCGGGCCCTCAAGCTGCCACTGTGAGTGATTCGGAAGGCAAGGAGGAGGAAGAGGAAGCCGGACCATCAGTGCCACCCTCAGCTGAGGCAGCCCATGGCCATAATGGGGACACGTCTTCCCTGGAGGGGAGCAGGGAGAAGGGTCTGAGGAGGGTGAAGCTCCGGGGCCCAGCGGGCTGCAGCAATGCGGGGGGGGGTAGGGAAGCGCGGCGGCCTTCTCCCCGGAGGGAGAGTGTGGCCTCCAGTCCTGCTACAGTGAGCGCAGAAGAGGTGCGGCTCCTCGCTGAAATGGGCGCCCAGGCAGAGCACAGGCACACTGAGTTCATGGCTGCAGTGGCAAGGATGCCTGACTCCATAGAGTCACTGGCAAGGAGTGTACAGGAATTCGGCGCAGCACAGGCAAGGAGTCTGCAGGACTTCGGTGCAACACAGGCAAGGAGTCTGCAGGACTTCGGTGCAGCACAGGCGGCTTCCACGCAAGTGCTTAGTCGCGCCATGCAGTCACTGGCTGGTCTGATGCAGACACAGATCAGGGCCACACGAGCACTAACTGCTGCCACCCTCGCTGGATCGGGCAGGATTCGCCGGGGCCCTCGCCACGACGCAGCAGGCCAGCAGTCTGTGCTTCAGCAGATTGCTGCGCATGCTTCAGTGCTGCCCCGTGCGAGTGCCAGTGTCTTGTCCGACTAGGGAGTGCCTGTGCTCTGTCAGGTTGGCAGCATTCCTGCTGCCAACACTGTTACTCCTTCACTGCAGCTGCCACCACCCGTAGGACAGACTGCTGCCGCTCAAGCAGAGTTGGAACAGTCAGCCGCCGGGCCCTCCAGGCCCAGAGCTGGTCCAGGCCGTCCCCCAAGGGCATCTGCTGACTCACTATCTCCAGCCTTGCTGCAGCCACTGGGGTCCCATTGCGGAGGAGCTGCAGGGTGGGAAGGGGCCAATCTCGCAAGCGAGGCAGATCACCCTCGCAGGCCAAAAAGTAGGAGGTGTGGCAAATTGCTGTGATTTTTTTTAGTGAAGGCCGAGGATCATGGTCATTTTTGGTTAAGTCTTTTGTTCATTGTCTCCAGGTTGTGAGAGTCAGTTATGTGTCTGAATTTTTGCGGGGGGGTTTCTGTATTTGTTTGTCATGCGGGAAGGGCACAGAGTTTGTTAAATAAATAATTGTCTTTATTCAGATTGTGCATGTTTGCTCTTTGAACTATTTGTTGCCTTGACCGGCTCAGGGTTTGCGGCCCGGTTCCATTCTTGTTCTTTCAATGGCACAAGCCATTCACTCAGAGGGGGGCCTGGAACCGACTTGCAATAAGCCGCTGACGGACGGCCCTTGCACTTTTTGCCTCCCTCCCGTCTTGGTGCTCCTCCTCCTCTGGTGGTCCTCCAATGTCTGCTGGCAGTGACTGAGTCCTGAGGATAGCCAGGTTGTGCAGCATGCAGCACACTACAACGACATGGGAGACTCGCTCAGGCGAGTACTGAAGGGCTCCCCCGGAATGGTCCAGACAGCGGAACCATTGCTTTAGCACGCCGATTGTGTGCTCAATGATGTTCCTGGTCGCTTGATGGCTGTCATTGTATCGTTCTTCAGCAGGGTTGCTGGGCGCACGGAGCAGGGTCATCAGCCAGGTGCACAAAGGATAGCCCTTGTCCCCGAGAAGCCAACCTCCTGGGTGAGCTGGGGCTTCGAAAAGGTCTGCCACAGAAGTCTGGCGCAGGATGAAGGCGTCGTAGCTGCTGCCTGGAAAGCGGGCATTGACAGCTAGTATCAGCTGTCTGTGGTCACACACCAACTGCACATTCAACGAATGGAACCCCTGCCAGTTGCGGTAATCCTCGGCATTCTCTAGAGGCGCCCGCAAAGCCACATGCGTGCAGTCAATGGCACCCTGGACCAGGGGAAGCCCGCTATTCTTGCAAATCCCATTGCGCGCTCTTGCTGCTTGTCCAGGGTCATGGGGAAGGAAATGTACTGATGTCTCCTTTTGGAGTAAGCATTCGTGCACCGCGAACTGGGAGACATTGGCAATGTCCCCAGTAGCAGCTTGGAAGGAGCCGGTGGCATAGAAGTTGAGAGCCACTGTCACCTTCACTGCCACCGACAGAGACGTCCTGCTCCTCAGCTGAGGCTGCAGATTTGTCTGAAGCAGGTGGCAGAGCTCAGTTACCACCTCCCTTCTGAATTGAAGCCTCCGAATACACTGCTCCTCAGACATGTTGAGGTATGAGAACTGCTGGCGGTATACCCTGGGAGGGTAAGACCTCCTGTGCCGACGCCTGTTGGCCCTCCTCTGTCTGACCATGATTGGCACTCTCTCTCGGTGTCTCTGAGCCCTCTCAATGCAATGGAGAAACCCAACGTTTCCACCCATTGCAGCCCCCATAATATGTGGCCACTCAAGGCTGTGGCACTGAAAAATCAATCCACCTGCAAAGTTCTGGGCTGAAGCCAGAAGTACCTGTGCGAGCGCTGAGTCAATGCAGAAAGCTCTCTCCCTTTGTCTCTCTGCAAATCTCTCTCTCTCTCACAGAAGGAGTGGTCCAAAAATGGCTACCACTAAGAAGCCAGGAAGAGCCCCCTTTAAATAGCGCCCCCCCCAGCCCCACAGCGACTGGGAACCATTCCACTCAACCAGTCGCTGGGAGCGCCAGGCAGAAAGAAGGGGGGCGCCACTGAAGTTCCGGTTCGGGGCGCACCAAGGGCGTTGCACCATGAAATGACGTCGGGATCTGCGCGCGCAGCTGAGCGGGCGTTGCGGTTTTGCGCCGCAGCTAAATGTCTGCTCAATTTCGCGAGAGGCGCAGGTCACACCGCGCCCGGGCACTAGCCGCTTCGCACCCCACTTATCGCTCTCTTAAGGCGCTAGCGGCTGGCGCTACCAACTGAATTTCTCCCCCCAGGTGCCTTTCAAAGCTCACTTCCTGGACTTTTACAGTGAGTTTTCTTAAAGATGTGTTGATTTGTTTTAGGAGTGACTGGGATATATATATTTTTGGGTTTGTTGCCTATAGTTAGCTATGTTGTTTTCCTTTTCACTATTTTTATATCTTCCTTTTCCCACCTGCTACCAGTGCAGGGAGTTTAATTTCTATGTAAGCACCCTAGACTGGTAGAATGAGCAATTCCCTGGGAAGCTGAAGGATGAGGGAGAGCTCCATAGGAATTTGCACAGGCAGATCTATATGTATCTGAGACAGTCTGCCTCAAACCTCCATTGCCCAAGAAGACAAGTCTATAAAATGTGCCACAGTTGCTTGGGCATGTCTGAGGAGATGTGCTTCTACTTCACCAGGGTGGCAGTCTGAGTTTTGCAGTCTCCTGCAGTTCAACCTGCAAACAGCAGCAGAAGAGAGTTCTGCACAGTTTCAGGTAGTTGGGATCCCAAGAGTACAGAGCTTGATCCATGGAACCCATACTGACTCCTTTCACCAATATTATAGCTCTTATGAGTTTGAAGGGGTTCTATTCAATCAACATATAGGATAAAGGGATCATCTGTACCATATCATGCAGATGTGTGCAAGTGTTTTGGAGGCTGGCACCACAAATTTATCCTAAACATGTATACAAATGCCATATTTTAACAGTATATCTAGACTAGGTGGTGGATCCTCAGGAACCAAGGATATCCTTTTGAGATGTAGCTCACGGCCCAGTCTGAAATCGAGGGACTATGGCTAAAATTGTATTTAACAAGGCATGTACCACCACAAGGATACCATTGGCATAATGAGGAAAAGATTAGCGTGCTATTGTGCAGCCTTGCAAAAGGCTCCAAAATTGTAAAAGGTGATATTATATCAACCCCACGATCACCAGACACAGAGCCACCACAGAATTGAATGCATGTATGCCACTCTACCTCCCCCCCCCCCACACACACAATAATAATCAGATTTTCTTAAATTATCATTTTCATTATTCCTTGCTTTGTGACCTAGGAGCACCATAAAGGTTACAGTAAAAAAATGTAAAATGTACATATGAACATGACTGCTATTGGCTCAGGACAACAAAAAGACACATCCAACAGCCTGCAGTCAATCTGTATAATTGTCACTATATTTTCCTCTATTTTCAATTATTTAAGTCCTACCTATGGCCGGATTTGAGTCATTTCTTTTTGTCCATTGAAAAACCAAGGTGACGGGTCTAGCTGCATAGTTCAGGCACCAGCAAGATTAAAAAGATCAAAAGAGAACATGAGCTAAAACAGGAAATAGTGATTAGCTGACACCAAGCATGGGTTTAAAAAGTCTGAAGACTGAAGGGGAAAGTAAAGGATGGGAAGAATTCTGCGGTTTCAAATCCTGATTTGCAGTATGTAGGCAGGAGGGAAAGTGTTTAGGGCTTAGAAAGAACAAGAGAGGAAAGTTCAGAGGAGAACTAACCATAATGATGTAGATTTGATAGAGAAGAACAAAAGTTGCAACAGGGAGAAAGAGATTGGAGAGTAAATGTGAGAGAAAAATCACTTATTAGATTATAAATTCTTTCTTGTATCCTGTCCAGGAGTTTGAAATGTTTGGCGGGTTTTCCCAAAAATGAGAGCAGTGTTCTCATCTTGGGCTTTATAGAGGACTAAGAGTTCATAGAAACATAGAAGATAGGAGCAGGAGTGGGCCATTCGGCCCCTCGAGCCTGCTCTGCCATTCAATGAGATCATGGCTGATCATCCAAATTCAGTACCCTGTCCCTGCTTTCTCCCCATATCCCTTGATCCCTTTAGCCTTAAGAAATATATCTGACTCCTTCTTGAATATATTTAATGAATTGGCCTCAACTGCCTTCTGTGGTAGAGAATTCCGCAGGTTCACCACTCTCTGGGCGAAGAAATTCCTCCTCATCTCTGGCCTAAATGGCTTACCCCTTATCTTTAGACTGTGACCCATGGTTCTGGACACCCCCGCCATCGGGAACATCCTTCCTGCATCCAGTCTGTCTAGTCCTGTTAGATTTTTATAAGTTTCAATGAGATCCCCTCTCATTCTTCTAAACTCCAGCGAGTATAAGCCCAATTGACCCAATCTCTCCTCATACGTCATTCCTGCCATCCCAGGTATCAGTCTGGTGAATCTTCGCTGCATTCCCTCCATGGCAAGAACATCCTTCCTCAGATAAGGTGACCAAAACTGCACA
Source organism: Somniosus microcephalus (assembly GCF_052327205.1). Taxonomy (NCBI): domain Eukaryota; kingdom Metazoa; phylum Chordata; class Chondrichthyes; order Squaliformes; family Somniosidae; genus Somniosus; species Somniosus microcephalus. The sequence goes on along the minus strand of NC_140989.1, from coordinate 278,157,416 downwards.
CAATACTCAAGGTGTGGTCTCACCAAGGCCCCGTACAACTGCAGCAAGACATCCTTGTTCCTGTACTCAAACCCTCTCGCTACAAAGGCCAACATACCATTTGCCTTCTGAACCGCCTGCTGCACCTGCATGCTTACCTTCAGCGACTGGTGCACAAGGACACCCAGGTCTCGTTGCACTTCCCCTTCTCCCAATCTATTGCCATTCAGATAATAATCTGCCTTCCTGTTTTTGCCACCAAAGTGGATAACCTCGCATTTATCCACATTATACTGCATCTGCCATGCATCTGCCCAATCACCCAATCTGTCCAAATCATACTGGAGTTTCTTGGCATCCTCCTCGCAGCACACACGCCCACCCAGCTTTGTGTCGTCTGCAAACTTGGAGATATTACATCTAGTTCCCTCGTCTAGATCATTAATATATATTGTGAATAGCTGGGGTCCTAGCACCGATCCCTACGGTACCCCACTAGTCACTGCCTGCCACTCGGAAAAAGACCCGTTTATTCCAACTCTTTGCTTCCTGTCTGCCAACCAGTTCTCTATCCAAGTCAGTACCTTGCCCCAATCCCATGTGCCTTAACTTTACATGCTAATCTCTTATGCGGGACCTTATCGAAAGCCTTCTGAAAGTCCAAATATACCACATCCACTGGTTCTCCCTTATCTATTCTACCAGTTACATCCTCAAAAAATTCCAGCAGATTAGTCAAGCACGATTTACCTTTTGTAAATCCATGTTGACTTTGTCCAATCCTGTCACTGTTTTCCAAGTGCTCTGCTATTACATCTTTTATAATGGACTCTAGCATTTTCCCCACTACCGATGTCAGGCTTACTGGTCCATAATTCCCCGTTTTCTCTCTATCACCTTTTTTGAACAGTGGGGTAACATTAGCTACCCTCCAATCCATGGGAACTGTTCCAGAGTCTGTCGAATTTTGGAAGATGACCAGCAATGCATCTACTATTTCTGGGGCCACTTCCTTAAGTACCCTAGGATGTAGATTATCAGGCCCTGGGGATTTATCGGCCTTCAATCATGTCAATTTCTGTGATAAATCCAGAAAGTGGAACAAGGAACTCAAAGAGGCTAGATGTTAGAATTAACACGAGTACTTTATTAACAACTGGGAAACCCATTTACAGACAGCCTGTATCAGCATCCTGGCATTCCACCTTGTGCTGACCTTGACAGGAAGCAAACCTCTGACCTTAACAGGAAGCAAACCTCTGACCTTAGCAGCAGCATTGGCTACAGCACCACCTGGTGGATAACCTTAATCATAACATCCCAGATTACTATATCCCTCCTCCCTTAAGATTTCAGTATGAATTTCTTAACAAACAACCATTCCTGAGGGTCACATAAGGAGTCTCCATTCATCATGTTCCATACTTGATGAATCTAACAGTTCAGTATCAATCTCTCTGGTGGCTTGCGAGTCCTTTGTGAACGTCTAACAGTAAAGTCCCTGATTGTTTGTGGTGAAGCCACCAGCTGCTCCTGAGCAGTGCTCAGAGTATCTGACTCTGCAACGATGGTTTCCTCTTGATGAATAGGTTCCTGTGGAATTGTCTCTGTCCCTGGTGGTGGCACCACAGATACACTTGGATAACTGGGGGCAATCCTGTCTTCAGTCATTGCATCTGGAACCTTCATTTCAATTGCCCCTTGTCTGGGAAGTATCTGATCTACATGTCTGCGTACTACCCTACCATCTCCCAACATGACCTTGTATGATACTGGACCTGTCATTGAGTCGATGAAGCCAGGAATCCACTTTGGTCCATAACTGAAATTCCTGGTAAGGTCTGCATCTCCTTCTCCAAGACTTCGGCTCTTTGTTCTTTTGTCATGGTTCTCTTTTTGTTTGTTTTGTCTGTTTTCCATTTTCCTTTTTAGGTCTGGGTGGACAAGGTCAAGAGTGGAGTGTAGTCTACGAGCTAATAACATCTCAGCAGGAGAGAGTCCTGTGGTAGATTGAGGTGTTATTCTGTAGCTGAACCGAACCCGTGACACTTTGGCTGCTAAACTCCCTTCTGCACTTTTGTTCATCATTTCCTTAAATGTTTGTATGGCTCTCTCCGCAAGTCCATTCGAGGACAGAAAATATGGAGCCGAGGTCACCTGCACTATGCCATTTTTTCTCAAGAACTCTTTTGTCTCTGTACTCACAAAACAAGTGGCATTGTCACTCACCATGATCTCAGGTAGCCCTTGATTACTGAAGCTCCGACGCAGGCAGTGTATAGTAGTAGTGGCGGAAGCAGAATTTACAGGATAAACATCCATCCATTTGGAATGTGCATCACTGATTATGAGGAACATCTTCCCCATGAATGGACCCGCATAATCTAAGTGCAATCTTCTCCATGGTTTATCCGGCCACTCCCAGGGGTGGAGAGGAGCCACTGCTGGTGCCTTCCAGTGTTCCTGACAAGTGCTACATGTCTTGACTAGATTTTCTATCTCCTCATCTAGCTTTGGCCACCACAAGTAACTCCTAGCCAAGGCTTTCATACGCGAGACCCCAGGATGACACTGATGTAGTTGCTCTAGGATAGACTGTCATGCTGGCTGTGAAATAATCACTCGTGCTCCCCACAACACGCAACCATCCTGCACACTCAGCTCTGTTTTCCTGTCACTGTAGGGTGTGAAGTCAGCCCCTTCCGGGTGCTGTGGCCATCCCCTCACCACATATTCTCGAACTCTAGACAGTACTGGATCTTTACCTGTCCATGTTCTTACTTGCTCTGCAGTCACAAGGGCCGTGTCAGTGTCCTCCAACATCAAAACCCTGTCCTCTGGACAGGTGTCCAGATAGGTGTGCCTGGCAGTGGAAGACGGCGCAAGGCATCTGCGTTCCCATGGTACTTGCCCGCCTTGTAGATGATGACATACTCATATGCCCTCAACATCACTGCCCACCTCTGGATCCGGGGTGACACCATCTGTGGAACTGCTTTCATTTAATTGAAAAGAGAGAGAAGAGGTTTATGATTGGTGCATATGGTGAACTTCCTGCCATATATGTACTTGTGGAACCTCTGTAACCCAAACATTACTGCTAACCCCTCTTTGTCTAACTGGGAATAGTTTTTTTCCGCTGGTGTTAGAGTTCAGGACATAAACCCTATTGGTCTTTCAGTTCCATCTTCCATGCAGTGTGAAAGAACTGCCCCCACCCCATAAGGTGAAGCGTCACAAGAGAGAATGATGTCTTTCTCTGCATTGTAGTGAACCAGCACATCTGACGACAGCATCAGTTTCTTGGACTGTTCAAATGAAACCCCCTGCTCCTCTCCCCACCGCCACTGTGTCTCCTTGTGCAGTAGTTTGTGAAGAGGTGCTAACACAGTTGACAAGTTTGGTAAAAACCTGTTATAATAGTTCCGCAGTCCCAGGTAAGCTTTTAACTCAGCCACATTTGTAGGAGCAGGGGCGTCCTGCAGTGCTTGTACATTCTCCTTGAGTGGATGGAGCCCGGTGGCATCCACTCTGTGTCCCAGGGACACTGCCTCATTCCCCAGGAAAGTGCACTTACTCCTCTTGAGCCGGAACCTTGCCCTCTCCAATCTCTGTAGTACCTCTCTCAGAGTGCTCAGATGCTCCTGGTCAGTTCTTCCCATCACCAGAATGTCATCCAGATAGATGGAAACATGTGGAATCCCTTGCAGTACACCTTTGATTGTCCTCTGGAAGATAGCCGGACTAGATGAGACACCAAACGGTAAGCAGTTATATGTAAACAAGCCCTTGTGTGTATTTATGGTGACATACTTCTTTGATTTGTCATCCAGTGTAATCTGCAAGTAGGCATGACTCATATCCAACTTTGTGAATTTCTTTCCTCCAGCCAGGTTTGCAAAGAGATCCTCTGTTTTGGGAATAGGATTCTGCTCTAGTTTGGACACCCGATTGACAGTCAATTTATAGTCTCCACAGAGTCTTACCGAATTGTCCGGTTTTAAAACAGGTACTATGGGAGCTGCCCATTCCGAACATTTCACCAGCTCCAGTACGTTCTCTCTCAATAGACAGTCAAGCTCAGCCTCTACCTTTGACTTCATGGCATAAGGCACAGGTCATTGTTTAAAAAACCTTAGCGGTGCCTGCTTGTCTACATAAATCTTAGCTGGGGGGACATTACATGTGCCAAGTTCTTCCTTGAACACATTCTCATGTTCACTCAACACTTCTTGCAAAGTCAACTGTTTGCCCACATCTATTTGATGTACTGCTCCCCAGTCTAATTTAAGTTCTTTTATCCAGCCCCGACCTAACTGGTTTGGTCCGGTACCCGATACTATAACTACAGGTAGCTGTTCCACTGTGTCCCTGTGTTGCACAGTTACCTTAGCTGTACCTAATGTCGCTACTCGTTCACCTGTATATGTTTTAAGATGCAGGGAGCAAGGCTTTAACTCTGGAACGCTTGCACGGTTCCACAATTTTGAGTACTCTGCCTTGTTCATTATGGTCACGCCCCACCCTGTATCCACTTCAAAGTTCACCTTAGAGTCATTTACTGTCAGTTGCAATGTGATAGGAGCCACTTTTGGAATGTTCTCTAACATGCTATACATTATGAACATGTCCTCTTCTTCCTCAGCTTCCCCGCTGATGTGGTGTGCTCCATGTTTTTTCACTTCTCTCCCTTGGTTTTGCTGTCCTCCCCCTTTTGGTTTGGATTCCTCCACAGGTGATTTCATCCTGCAAGCTCGTTTTATGTGTCCTTGTTTCCCACACTTGTAGCACTTTTCCTCCAGAAACCGGCATTCACTCGCCAGGTGATCGCCCTTGCATCTATAACATGCCTTCACAGGCTCGCGTTGTGGTTTCTGACGCATGTTCAACTTGTGCACAACAACCTGACCTGCAACTTGCGTAGCATTAGCCCTGTCTGAACCCTGTATTTCTTTTACATCTCGGTTCGCTGTCTCTATGGCTTGAGCAAGTTCCAATGCTTTTTCATAAGTAAGCCCAGTCTCGGATAATAATCTGCGAGGCATTCGGTCGTCCATTATTCCGCAAACTAGCCTATCTCTCAGCATTTCCTTCAGGTTGTTCCCATAATTGCAATCTTGTGCTAATTTATGCAACACTGCTACATAGTCCATTACACTCTCTTCATCTTTCCTGTTCCTTGAATTAAACTTGAACCGCTGTACAATCTCACGAGGCTTAGGGTTGAAATGTTCTTTTAGCAAGGCCACTAATTCAACAAATGATTTGTCTCCAGGCTTTTCAGGACTGAGCAGATTCTTCATCAAACTGTAGGTTTGGCTTCCCACTGAACTAAGCAGAATGGCTTTCCTTTTTCCGGCATCATTTATTTCATTTGCTTGGAAAAAATAACCCAACACTTCACAGTATTCTTCCCAGGTTTGTGCTTGAATATCAAAAGCGGAAACCGTTCCTACCGTGGCAGCCATGCTCTCTTCCAGCTTGTAGCTAACTTCAGCTCGAGATTTTGTTGTTTAAACGTCGCACCAGACTTTTCTTCTTTATGCAGGGTCCTTTAGTTGCCTCGTCGCCAAATGTGATAAATCCAGAAAGTGGAACAAGGAACTCAAAGAGGCTAGATGTTAGAATTAACATGAGTACATTATTAACAACTGGGAAACACATTTACAGACAGCCTGCATCAGCATCCTGGCATTCCACTTTGTGCTGACCTTGACAGGAAGCAAACCTCTGACCTTAACAGGAAGCAAACCTCTGACCTTAGCAGCAGCATTGGCTACAGCACCACCTGGTGGATAGCCTTAATCATAACATCCCAGATTACTATAATTTCCCTAACACCATTTCCCTACAAATACTGATTTCTTTCAGTTCCTCCCTCTCATTAGACCCTATGTTCCCTGACATCTCTGGGAGGTTATTTGTGTCCTCCTTTGTGAAGACAGAACCAATGTATGTATTTAATTGGTCTGCCATTTCTTTGTTCCCCATTATAAATTCCCCTGATTCTGACTGCAAGGAACCTATGCTTGACTTCACCAATCTTTTTCTCTTCACATATCTATAAAAGCTTTTACAGTCAGTTTTTATGTTCCCTGAAGGCTTACTCTCATACTCTATTTTCCCCCTCTTAATTAATCCCTTTGTCCTCCTTTGCTGAATCCTAAACTGCTCCCAATCCTCAGGTTTACTGCTTTTTCTGGCCAATTTATATGCCCTCTCCTTGGATCTTATGCTATCCCTAATTTCCCTTGTTAGCCATGGTTGAGCCACCTTTTTTGTTTTATATAACAATTAAGAAGGACTCTGGGGTGGAGAGTTTAGTTAACGGCCATTTTATTTACAATGTGTTTCTTCACTCAATGCACTACATTTCCCATAGTGCATTGCAAATCACCACTACAGTATCCCATGTGGGACAATTCTAATACACATTCAAAATACACAACATATTTCCTCCCCCTTAAAATAGAATGTCCACAAAACAGAATAACTGAAAATGACTATAACTTTGGAAGAGAGTAGACGGCCTCTACATTCCGCTAACCCTGGGGATTATTCTGCCCCATGCACACAGGTTAGCACTAACTGTAACTAAGGCACTCTGGAGGCTGCTTTTCGCTTTGGGGGTAACGCCTAGTCTCAGGGGCAGGCTCTGGCTGGCTCTCCCGTGACCCTGCAGGCGTGGCTTCCTCCCTCGTTGGCACAAGAGTGGATGGTGCCACCGTCTCAGGGTCGGATGACCAGTCCCTGCTGGAGCCCCCAGCAGGTCCTTGATCCTCTGTTTCTTGGGTTACCTGTGGCGACTGTCTTGGCAGTAACTGGTCTACATGCCGTCTCCATGTTCGGTCGTCTCCAGTGCGGACTCGGTATGAAACGGGGCCCGTCTTTTGAATGACCGTAGCCGGGACCCACCGCTCTGGGGTGGTGTAGTTACACACTAGGATTTTGCCCCCCACCACAAAGTGTCGTTCTTTGGACCTCTGAGCTCGTCTGCTGACTTGATCCTGCTGATTGGCGTGCACCACTGCTTCTGTGGACGTTGGCCTCAGCAGGTCAAGGCCTGTCCGTAGCTGCCTTCCCATGAGTAGGTAAGCAGGAGATGCTCCAGTTGTAGCATGAGGCATGTTTCGGTATTTCAGCAAGAAAGCATTCAGGCGCTGCTTTAGAGGAGCATCACTTCTTGCCGCTTTCAACGCGCGTTTCAGCGTTCTGACAAATCACTCCGCCAATCCATTCGTCGATGGATGATAAGGCACGGAGAATGTGTGCTGGATTCCATTGCTCTTGAGGAACTCCTCCATCTCCTGGGATGTGAACTGTGTTCCATTGTCAGTTACGATCTGCTCCGGCAGACCAAATTGCCCGAACATCTCTCTCAGAGTCTCGATGGTTTTCTCTGTAGTGGTAGTGGACATTACTGCAACCTCCGGCCATTTGGAATGGGAGTCCACCGCGACCAGGAACATCGCTCCTTCCACTGGTCCCGCGAAGTCCAGATGGATCCGTTGCCACGGTGTTGCCGGCCATTCCCATGGATGCAGTGGCGCTGCTCTTGGCGTATCCCTGGTTGTCTCGCATGATGGGCATGATTTCGCTTCAACTTCAATTTCATGATCCAGACCGGGCCACCAGAAGTAGCTTCGTGCCAGCTCCTTCATCCGAACAATACCACAATGTCCTGAGTGCAGCTCGTTGAGGACATGTTTCCGCAGCTTTGGTGGTATGATCACTCACATGCCCCAAAGGAGGCATCCTGATGTGACAGACAACTCCTTCCCTCTTGACAGGTAAGGTAGGAGCTCAGGTGGTGCGTCTGACACCCGTGATCTGTCTCCTCGCATCACCCGATCCAGCACCTTGGATAGCGTACGATCCACTCTGGTCTCTTTCTTGACCTGCTGGGCCGTGACAGGGGCATTGCTCACCATGTCAAAGTAGAAAATCTTCTGCTCACAGCCTTCAGAGGGCGCAGGCAGCGGAAGTCTTCCGTCCGCATTGCCATGTGCTGCTGACCTCCGGTATTTGATGTTGTAATTGTGAGCGCTTAACATCAGCACCCAGCGCTGCATCCTGCACGCTGCCAGGGAGGGTATTCCTGTGTGTGGACCAAAGATCGATGTCAGAGGACGATGATCCGTCAGCAAGGTGAATTTCCTTCCGAACAAGTAGTGATGGAACTTTTTGATTCCAAAGATGATGCCCAAGGCCTCTTTTTTGATCTGCGGGTATTTCACCTCCGCCTTGATCAGGGACCTTGACACTAATGCAATCGGCTTCTCTTCACCTGAGGGAAAGATGTGGGACACGACCGCGCCGACGCCATAAGGCGACGCGTCACAGGCCAGCTGAATCTGCAATTGCGGGTCAAAGTGCGTCAACACTCTGGGGTCAGTCAAAGCTGCTTTGGCTTTCTTGAATGCAGCTTCGCACTCCTTCGTCCACGCCCAGGCCTTGCCCTGACACAGCAACTCATGTAATGGCTGATGCGCTATCAATTACTCATAAAAGACTGAGAGTTAAGAGAGTAACTAAAGGCTTTTATTAACAAAAGAATGAAGGTCTGCCTCGAGTGGTCGACCGGTCCAGAAATACAAAGGGCTGGGGAGCAGTCACCTTTATACTAGGACTTGTGGGAGGAGTCAGCTGAGGCATGTCCAGGCATGTACACAGTGGAATACAAACAGTGGTTTACCACATTCGCCCCTTGTTTAAAATTGAGTCCGGCGGGGTGAAGTGTATTAAAAGTTAGTGTATTGGAGTCTCTCCGGAGGTCTTGTCTGCCGCTGTGATCGGCGTGGCGACGGCAGGGGTAGTGGAGCTTCCGGCGTCGAGTCCTGCGTGGGCTGTGGCACAGGCGTGTCGTCCTCGTAGATGTCGAGCGGGTCGCGGGGCCCAGGCCTGCCGTCTGCTGGGGCTGGATATCGGATCGTGGGGGGGGTGGTAGTGCGTAGTGGGTTACTGCGGCCCCCGAGGGTGCAAGGTCTCTTATGGAGGCTGTGTCCTCCCGCCCGTCCGGGTATGCAATGTAAGCAAACTGGGGGTTGGCGTGGAGGAGGTCGACCCTCTCGACCAGGGGGTTCATTTTATGGGTCCTCACGTGCCTTCTCAGTAGGACCGGCCCTGGGGACATCAGCCATGGCGGTAGCGATGTCCCCGATGTGGACTTCCTTGGGAAGACAAACATTTTCTCATGAGGGGTGGCGTTAGTGGCAGTGCAGAGCAGTGACCGAATAGAGTGGAGCGCATCGGGGAGCACATCCTGCCAGCGGGAGGTTGGAAGGCCCCTAGACTTTAAGGCTAGCAGGGCGGCCTTCCAAACTGTCGCATTTTCTCTTTCCACCTGTCCGTTCCCCCGGGGGTTGTAACTGGTGGTCCTGCTTGTGGCAATACCCCTAGTTAGCAGGTACTGACGGAGTTCGTCGCTCATAAACGATGAGCCCCGGTCGCTATGGATATAGCTGGGGAAACCGAACAGGGTGAAGAGGTTGTTCAGACATTTAATGACCGTGGCACTGGTCATGTCCGGGGGGGGCGGGGTGGTAGTGAGTAGTGGGTTACTGCGGCCCCTGAGGGTGCAAGGTCTCTTATGGAGACTGTGTCCTCCCGCCCGTCCGGGTATGCAATGTAAGCATACTGGGGGTTGGCGTGGAGGAGGTCGACCCTCTCGACCAGGGGGTCCGTTTTATGGGTCCTCACGTGCCTTCTCAGCAGGACCGGCCCTGGGGACGTCAGCCATGGCGGTAACGATGTCCCCGGTGTGGACTTCCTTGGGAAGACAAACATTTTCTCATGAGGGGTGGCGTTAGTGGCAGTGCAGAGCAGTGACCGAATAGAGTGGAGCGAACGGGAAACGGGAGTACTCATCAATAATATTGAGGAAGTACACATTGCGGTCGGAGGAGGGGAGAGGCCCTTTAAAATCAACGCTCAGGCGCTCGAAGGGGCGAGTGGCTTTTATCAGGTGGGCCCTGTCTGGTCTATAAAAGTGCGGTTTGCACTCAGCGCAGACTTGGCAGTTCCTGGTCATGGTCCTGACCTCCTCAATAGAGTAAGGCAGGTTGCGGGCCTTGATGAAGTGGAAGAACCTGGTGACCCCCGGGTGGCAGAGGTCATTGTGGAGGGCCCGCAGTCTATCGATTTGCGCGCTGGCGCAGGTGCCACGCGATAGCGCATCCGGGGGTTCATTGAGCTTCCCGGGCCGGTACAAGATCTCGTAATTGTAGGTGGAAAGTTCGATTCTCCACCTCAAGATCTTGTCATTTTTGATTTTGCCCCTCTGCTTGTTGTTAAACATGAAAGCAACTGAACGTTGGTCAGTGAGCAGGGTAAATCGTTTTCCGGCCAGGTAGTGCCTCCAATGATGCACAGCCTCCACAATCGCCTGGGCCTCCTTCTCAACAGCGGAGTGTCTGGTCTCTGGGCCTTGGAGGGTTCGTGAAAAGAAGGCCACGGGTCTCCCCGCCTGATTGAGGGTAGCGGCCAGGGCAAAGTCGGACGCGTCGCTTTCCACCTGGAAGGGGATGGATTCGTCCACTGCGTGCATGGTGGCTTTGGCAATGTCTTCCTTGATACGATGGAAGGCTAAGCGGGCCTCTGCCGTCAAGGGAAAAGAGGTGGACTTGATCAGCGGATGGGCCTTGTCCGCATAGTTGGGGACCCACTGGGCATAATAGGAGAAAAACCCTAGGCACCTCTTCAGGGCCTTGAGGCAGTGGGGCAGTGGGAGTTCCATAAGGGGACGCACCCGGTCGGGGTCGGGGCTGATGACTCCGTGTTCCACAACACAGCCAAGGATGGCGAGGCGGTTTGTACGGAATATGCACTTCTCCTTGTTATATGTCAGGTTCAGGAGTTGGGCGGTGCGGAGGAATTTTTCGAGGTTTGCGTCATGGATGACCGATTACACTCGGTGGTTCACTTTGGAGGTCAGGACATCCAGTTTGTCCTCGTCCGATTTGATTGCTGCGGAGGCGGTCAGGAATTTTTCGAAACACTTAAGCCAGTGAGTAAACTTGGTGGATGAGTCCGCCTCCCGATGATCTAAGTCCAGGCATGCTGGTGTGAGGATCTTCTCCATTATAAAAATTTTGTTAATAAAATTGATGCGCTATCAATTACTCATAAAAGACTGAGAGTTAAGAGAGTAACTAAAGGCTTTTATTAACAAAAGAATGAAGGTCTGCCTCGAGTGGTCGACCGGTCCAGAAATACAAAGGGCTGGGGAGCAGTCACCTTTATACTAGGACTTGTGGGAGGAGTCAGCTGAGGCATGTCCAGGCATGTACACAGTGGAATACAAACAGTGGTTTACCACAATGGCTTCAACAGTGATGCCAGCTGTGGAATAAACTTTCCGTAATAGTTCAGGAGACCTAACAATGACTGCAGCTGGCCGACATTTGTAGGTGCAGGAGCGTCGGCAATGGCTTTCACTTTCGACGGTGCTGTGTGTAGGCCGTCCGCGTCGATGACATGGTCTAGGTACTCCACTGATGGCTTGAAAAATTCGCATTTGTCCTTGCGAACGCGTAAGCCATATTCTTCAAGTCTTCCCAGTGTCTTCATCAGGTTCTGCAGATGCTCGTTGTCGTCCTTTCCTGTGACAAGGATATCGCCGAGATAACATTGTACCCCTGGAATGCCACTTAAGATCTGGTCCATAGCCCGCTGAAACAATGCTGGTGCTGACATTATATCAAAGGGTAGGTGGCAGTACCTATAATGGCCCTTGTGGGTGGTGATGGTGAGGTACTTCTGTGAGTCCTCTTCTACATGCATCTGCAAGTAGGCTTGACATAGATCAATCTTGCTAAACTTCTGACCGCCTGCTAGACCCGCGAAAAGATCTTCAATGATGGGGAGGGGGTACTGTTCAGCTGAGAGCACAGGATTCACTGTTACTTTGAAATCTCCACATAAGCGAACCGCGCCATCACTCGTCATCACTGGTACCACGGGCGTGGCCCACTCACTGCAAAACCGGCACCAGGACCCCTATCTTGACTAGACGCTCCAGGTCAGCCTCCACCTTTGGTCTGAGGGCGTAGGGAACGTTCCTGGCCTTCAGGAATCGTGGCTGGCTGTCAGGCTTCACCTTGAGTTTGACCGTAATCCCCTTCATACTCCCCAATTCTCCGTCAAAGACAGCCGCATGCTTTGTCAACACTGCCGCTAGCCCCGCCTCTTCGACTGACACCGCATTCACTTTTTTCCAATCCAGATGAATTTTCTCCAGCCATGGCCTGCCCATCAGGGATGGATAGTCACCCTTGACCACGTAAACTGGCAGCATCACGGTTTGTCCATTAAGCTCCACCTTGACCTCCGTCTTACCCAGCATTGGGACTGTTTCCCCAGTGTAGGTCTTTAAGATGAGCTTGGCCGGCGTCAGTGATAGGTGGTTCAGTTTTTCTTTGAATAGCTTCTCTGAAATCAAGGAGACAGCGGCCCCCATATCCAGCTCCATTTTGACCGGTATTCCCTCTAGTAGTGGAGTGACTCTATAGCCTGATGAGCCTCCATTCACCGTTAACACATGGAGATTCAACTCCCCATCAGAGTCTGTGTCACTGTCTTCCTGTTCTTGTTTCACCATGTGTAGGTTTTTCTTTTTAGGATGCCAGTTGGATGTGTTTCCTTGTTTGTTTTTGTGTGTCTCTGTGTAGGATTGTTTGCTTTGCCCTTTACACACACGTTCAATGTGTCCTTTCTTTTCACATTTCCGACAGGTCAGGTCTTTACACCAGCAGTCAGATGGCTTGACCTGACCTTCCATATCTGTAACACTCTCTGGCAGATACAAAAGGCTAAAGACGGAGGAAGCCCTAGAGGAGTACAAAAAGTGCAGGGGGATACTTAAAAAAGAAATTAGGAGATCAAGGAGGGGCCATGAAATAACACTGGCGAGCAAAATAAAGGAAAATCCGAAGATGTTTTATAAGTATATTAAGGGTAAAAGGATAACTAGGGAAAAAATAGGGCCCATTAGGGACAAAAGTGGCAATCTGTGTGTGGAGCCGGAAGATGTAGGAGGGGTTCTAAATGAATTTTTTGCATCTGTTTTCACTATGGAGAAGGACGATGTAGACATAGAAATAGGGCGGGGGGACTGTGATATGCTCGAACATATTAACATCGAGAGGGAGGAGGTATTGGCGGTTTTAGCTGGCCTAAAAATGGATAAATCCCCAGGCCCGGATGAAATGTACCCCAGGCTGCTGTGTGAGGCAAAGGAGGAGATTGCGGGGGCTCTAACACATATATTCAGGACCTCTCTGGCCACAGGGGATGTGCCAGAGGACTGGAGAACCGCTAATGTAGTACCATTATTCAAGAAGGGTAGTAGGGAAAAACCGGGGAACTACAGGCCAGTGAGCCTAACATCAGTGGTAGGAAAATTACTGGAAAAAATCCTGAGGGACAAAATTTGTCTCCACTTGGAGAGGCAAGGATTAATCAGGGATAGTCAACATGGCTTTGTCAAGGGAAGATCATGTCTGACTAATTTGATTGAATTTTTTGAGGGGGTGACTAGGTGTGTGGATGAGGGTAACGCAGTGGATGTGGTATACATGGATTTCAGTAAGGCCTTCGATAAAGTCCCGCACAGGAGACTGGTCAAGAAGGTAAGAGCCCATGGAATCCAGGGTGCCTTGGCACATTGGATACAAAACTGGCTTAGTGGCAGAAGGCAGAGGGTGATGGTCGAAGGTTGTTTTTGTGACTGGAAACCTGTGGCCAGTGGGGTACCACAGGGATCGGTGCTGGGTCCCTTGCTGTTTGTGGTCTACATTAATGACTTGGATATGAATGTAAAGGGTATGATCAGTAAATTCGCGGATGATACTAAAATTGGTAGGGTGGTAAATAGCGAGGAGGGTAGCCTCAGTCTGCAGAACGATATAGATGGGTTGGTCAGATGGGCGGAACAGTGGCAAATGGAATTTAACCCGGAAAAGTGCGAGGTGATGCACTTTGGGGGGTCTAACAAGGCAAGGGAATACACAATGAAGGGAAAGACCCTAGGCAAGACGGAGGGTCAGAGGGATCTGGGTGTGCAGGTACACAGATCCCTGAAGGCGGCGGAACAGGTGGATAAGGTGGTAAAAAAGGCATATGGGATACTTGCCTTCATTAGCCGAGGCATAGAATATAAGAGCAAGGAGGTTATGATGGAGCTGTATAAAACACTGGTTAGGCCACAGCTGGAATACTGTGTGCAGTTCTGGTCGCCACACTACAGGAAAGATGTGATCGCGTTAGAGAGGGTGCAGAGGAGGTTCACCAGGATGTTACCAGGGCTGGAGCGCTTCAGCTATGAAGAGAGACTGGGCAGATTGGGTTTGTTTTCCTTGGAGCAGAGGAGGCTGAGGGGGGACATGATTGAGGTGTACAAAATTGTGAGGGGCATAGATAGGATGGATGCTGAGGAGCTTTTCCCCTTAGTAGAGGGGTCAATAACCAGGGGGCATAGATTCAAGGTAAAGGGCGGGAGGTTTAGAGGGGATTTGAGAAAGAACTTTTTCACCCAGAGGGTGGTTGGAGTCTGGAACTCACTGCCTGAAAGGGTTGTGGAGGCAGAAACCCTCACAACATTTAAGAAGCATTTGGATGAGCATTTGAAATGCCATAGCATACAAGGCTACGGGCCAAATGCTGGAATATGGGATTAGATTAGACAGGGCTTGATGGCCGGCATGGACACGATGGGCCGAAGGGCCTCTATCCGTGCTGTATTACTCTATGACTCTATGACTCTATGGCACCCCTTGCATGCTTATCCAGTGTAGCTGCTACCCTGTGCACTCTTGTTGCAGCCCCCAACAGCTGTGCATCTTTAGCTGCTAACTCCATAGACACAGCGAGCTCCACTGCTGATTTAAGTGTCAGTTTGTCAGTCGTGAGCAAGCGCTTCTGTGTTGCTTCACATCTTAATCCACACACAAACCTATCACAGACAGTGTCATTTAGAGTTTCACAAAACTCACAATGCTCAATTAGCTTCTTTAGCACTGCAACATATTCGGCTATGGACTCACCCTCCCCTTGGTTTCGTTTGTGAAACCTGAACCTCTCGGCAATCAGCAGCGGCTTGGGTGCGAAATGTGTTTCCAAAACTTCCACAATCTGATCATATGTCTTAGCGCCGGGCTTATCTGTTTTTGCTCCGATCACACTGAGGAATGTCGCCACTTTCACGTCATCTTTAATGCCATTTGCAGTCACGAAAAATCCGAAACGCTCTGTATAAGCACGCCATTGCTCCGCCGTTTCATCAAATGGTCCAAACGCTCTGGTTAGCATAGCCATTTTGTTTTCTTTTTTTTTTCTTTACATTCCTTTTCCTCCACTTTTTTTAATTTTTACAGTCCTTTTCCTCCACTTCATTTCACTGTATCGTTACTCTCCCCCTTCTTATTTGTGTAACACACGAACCGCCACCTTTACGAGGCGATTGCATCAGCACTAAACTGCGGGCGCGCCATTAAGAAAAGACAGGAACTTCTTACTTTAAACATCACCGATTTCAGTGCAAAGTGATGCGCAAGTCCGTCGTCCTCGTCGCCAGTTTTGTTGTGTCTCAAGGGGTTTTATACCCTTACCTATATAACAATTAAGAAGGACTCCATGGTGGAGAGTTTAGTTAACGGCCATTTTATTTACAATGTGCTTCTTCACTCAATGCATTACATTTCCCATAGTGCATTGCAAATCACCACTACAGTATCCCACGTGGGACAATTCTAATACACATTCAAAATACACAACATATCCCTAATTTCCCTTGTTAGCCACGGTTGAGTCACCCTTTTTGTTTTATTTTTATGCCAAACAGGGATGAACAAATTCTGTAGTTCTTCCATGCGATCTTTGAATGTTTGCCATTGCCTATCCAACATCAACCCTTTGAGTAACATTCCCCAATCAATCCTACCCAACTCATGCCTCATACCATCGTAGTTTCCTTTATTTATATTCAGGACCCTAGTCTCTGAGTCAACTAATTCACTCTCCATCTTAATGAAGAATTCTATCATATTATGATCGCTCCGACCCATGGGGCCTCGCACAACAAGATTGCTAATTAATCCTTTCTCATTACATAATACCCAGTCTAAGATGGCCTGATCTCTAGTTGGTTCCTCGACATATTGGTCCAGGAAACCATCCCGTATACACTCCAGGAATTCCTCCTCCACGGTATTGTTACTAATTTGGTTAGCCCAATATATATGTAGATTAAAGTCACCCATGATAACTGCTGTGCCCTTATTGCACGCATCTCTAATTTCCCATTTAATGCCATCCCCAACCTCCGCATTACTGTTTGGGGGTCTGTATACCACTCCCACTAACGTTTTCTGCCCCTTGGTATTTCTCAGTTCTACCCATACAGATTCCATGTCATCAGAGCTAATACCCTTCATTACAATTGTGTTAATCCCCTCTTTAACCAGCAATGCTGGTTTGAGGAGAAGGTAGCATTTAGTACAAAAAGAGGAATCCAAGCTTCTTGAGGGTAGCTTTAGGAGACAGTGAGGCAAAGAATGCCAATAAATGGAGAAAAACTAAGGCCAGAACTAATTAAGGTAAGTGGTGGTAGTCGATGATTAGACTTGTGAGAAACATGCAACTATTTTTGAAAAATTAGGTAAGATTTTTTTCCCATTGAAGGGTATATACATCAAAATGTAATGACTCAGCCATTGCCCTGTGAAAGAATTGGAAGGTGTATGCACTTTGAGCATGGAATCGAAAAGAAATCGATGATAGGGTTGGATAATGCACAGAGATGGTCATTGATATGAAGAAGAAACGGTAAAATAGAAGACTGAGTCCTGGGGAACCGGAGTTAATGGAGAAAGAGTCAGAGGATGAACCAATTACATTAAAGAAATTTCTGGCATTGGTTTACTAGGGTGAAAGTCCAATATAAATTACTTCTGCTTTCAGTGTTCGGCTGTTACAAAAAAAATCTGCAGAAACTTACTGCCTCTAATGAGATGCGTGCAACATAATAGATGTGCATGTGCTCAATGAATAAAGTTAACACCTTGAGCTTCCAAGAGAATTAGATGACATTATCAGATAAAGGAATGTAATAGATACTAAGGCCCTGATATTTACGGGGAGACTTGGAGGGTGTGGTTGAGGCTGAAAACAGCCGAAGAACCCGGCAAGGTCGGGAACGCAGAGGCCCTGCCGAATTTAACGGCAGGACCCCATTAAAATTTTTTGTTCCGTTTCCCACCCGGCTGTTGGCCAAATTGAAAGCCTGGCCGGTGGCCAGGAGAGAAAACCAGCGGCAGGAGGTCGCAGCCAGGATCATTGCGGACAATCGCCGTAAATCGGGAGGGGGCGAAGGCCAGAGATCGCAGCAGAGGGGAGGTGGCGAGGGGAGGCCGAAGTCTTCCTTGAAGGGCTCCTGGCCCACAAGGAGTGCTGGAAAAGGCACTTACCTTGTGGTGCCGGCGGCCCCTGCCTTCCTTTCACTGTTGGGTTTCCTGACCCCCAGGAAGCCTGTGCAGCAGCTGTGAATTTTAAATCAGGCTCCCAATGATACTGTGGGAGCACTATTTAAATATGTTAATGAAGTGTCCTGCCTGTTCACAGCAAGACACTCTGACACCCCGATATCTACCGTTATAAAAAAGGCCCCGAACCTCTCCCATCCGTCCTGTGAGGGTTATTATCGAGGCCTAAATGCATTCAGGTTAGATTCCTGCAGCCCTGATGGTTTATCAAGCCATGCTCCAAATGAATGTCCTACTTGGTTATTTGTAACTTATTGCAAATGCAGCAGGATTGCAAACTAGTGATGTGTTAAGCTATCACAAACTGTGATTTTGGACTTCCATCTAACAATGAGAATTGCACTGAGTGGAGTGTCAGCAATAACTACTGTAACTGTCCCATACACAGCTGAATGGCAACATGATGCAGCTGACAATGCAGCTCTTTTCACTTTAAGCATCTTTAAATTTGCTGACAATTAGCCTCAAAATGGCATTACATGTACTAACTAAAGCACATTCAAAGACGTTTTAATACTTATTGACAGTTCTGATGAGTACCTTTATGCATTAAAATTAGTTGTCCCAAGATCTGGTTTCTCTTTTGTCACATGCAATCCTGCCCATTGCATATTGGCTTAAAAATAAAGTCTGGGTAGTATATGTAGAAATACAATATAAAGAGGCAATTTGCATCACAGCAGCAGTTATGAATCCTTAGTTACAGGCATTGCATGACCTAAAAGGCTGGTGATACATGAGCTTTCTTTCTACTGTTACACTAGGAAATTTCACAGCCATTAATTTATATAGATCTGTGTAAAGCTTCAATGTGCAGCCAGGCTGTCTTGGTCTCCTGGGGAGGTCTCTTCCGCCCATCGGAAGGGAAGAGGACCTCCCTGCGTGCTGTGACTCCCTCCATAAGCATATGGAGGGAGTCATGGGAGAACCTGGGTGCAGCCCTGCACCTCTGTGCAGTGATTGTCAGTGTTTGCAGCACTTCAATGCTGTAGAACACTGACAGCACAAACGTCAAAAGTAATGTGGCCATGGTCGCTGTAAGGAAACCGGCTCAAGACGCATCATCAATTACGTCACCAGACCCACTCCATCTAATTGAGCCGGGAAACGCGCTGGGCGGGCTTAACAAGCCCCATTGAGGTAAGTTAATTCTAGGCAGTGGGATGGAGCCAGCAGCGGAGCTGCGACCTGCCACCAACACCGGCCGCACTGGACCCGCTCTGGTGAGCAAAATCTCGGCATATGGCCCTGAAAAACTAAATAATTTTGTGGAGTGTCAAATTTCACCAATATGATAAAAATGTTAAATTTTAAGAAACTTAAAAAATTATATTTTTTAAAAGTTTGTTGATATTTAATCCAGGTTTACCTTTTCCCCATGTGAGTGCCCCAATCTTTGTTTTGCTCTCTATAAAATGGTTAAAATGTCAGAATAAAAGGAGCTTCTTCACTTCCTGGTGCCCTGTCTGTGAGAATTCTGCATTGTGATTGGCTGCTTAGACAGCTTGTTGACATCACAGCAGAGCGCACTAGGAATTCCCCACTATACTGCACTGATCTCAATTGAAAGTCAAAAAAGCCAAACTTCTCGCCACAGAGATCGCGAGATCTTTGTGGGCAGTTTTCTTCGGGGCCAGCAGCGAAAGCCTTTGCTTCACCGCTGACCGCAAATTACGGGCCATCATATGGAGCAGAATAAGAGTAAGTTTAGAATTCATCCAGTCATTCTATACCTGACATTAGAATGACACTGGGAGCCAACATCTCTATCCCAGGATCAATGTAAAAACGCCATTATGGCAAGTGTAGATGGAAAATGGGGTGCGACCCTGTTACCCCAGAGACTGTCCCTTTTACAGCCTGTTAGAATTTGTGCATGATTTGGCAGCGGGCACAAAATACACCCCCGCATAAATGGACCGATATTATGATGCCATGCAAATGAGGGAGTTACATTATATGACCATAATTCTCACCAGTTACACCCAAACAATGTGCAGTGTCCTTGAGATATAAATCTTAGAATCTGGGTGGGCAGTTAAAATCGGCCAGATGACTTACTCCCCAATGTCCCACACCAAACCCGCTGTCTTCTATTTTAGCCTGCTCTTCTGAGCAGGCTGCAAGGACATCCGCCTGAAACCGGCAAGGGCCATCTTTCAATTTTAAAAAGCCACGGTTTTCCTACTGCAATTGATCGCAGAGCAGTATGGAAACTGGCCTATTAATAAAAAGGATCAGTTTACTTTACAGCTGTCAGGTGCACA
This sequence comes from Somniosus microcephalus, assembly GCF_052327205.1. NCBI lineage: Eukaryota > Metazoa > Chordata > Chondrichthyes > Squaliformes > Somniosidae > Somniosus > Somniosus microcephalus. Next base: position 278,137,633 of record NC_140989.1, on the reverse strand, counting down.
GCCAACTCATAGAATTACATAACATACACTGCACAGAAACAGGCCATTCGGCCCAACTAGTCTGTGCTGGTGAATCTCCTCCCATTCCATCTAGCTCATCTCAGCCTTTCAGCAGATCTTTCTATTCCCTTTTCTCTCATGTACTCATTTACTTTACTCCCCTCAATCCGAGGTGGGTGCCCCAGTTACATTGTAAATGGTGCAAGTGGCAGCTTGAAATATCTATAAATGTTTCTGATCCCAGGGCCGAAGGCACAATCAACGGGTGGAAGCCCCGATTAAGGATCCATCACATTGCAGCTGAGAGGAAAATCGAAGCCTGGTTGTTCAACACGGAAAAGTGTCACACTTATTATTCTTTGACTAATAGATGAATTACTTTTACTGAAGATTTTAGTGCTCCACTGGTGATATATTAGTACTATTTATAACACTCAAGGGCACTCTGAAGAGTGGAAATAACTTTTAGAATGTCACATTCTATAGCTAATTGCCCAATTTAGTTCCATAGAGATCATTTAGACTTGAACTGTCTCCTAAGTGGCAGTTATTTTCTATCATTTACGCGAATAGTGAGTGGATTTTAAAAACTTTTTTGAGGAGAATAGGTGAAAGCTTCCAGATCAGAGCCACTTTTTGTTCATGCGTGCTCTGCCAGGTAGTCCCAGTGAAAGGGCATGACAGTTGGTAGAAGGCTACTTAAAATAGAACAATCGTTACCTGAGTGTAATCAGGCAGCTGCAGTGGTTCAAGAGGTTCAGATTGTGGCCAAAGCTCAAGGGCCATTTCATTACAGTCTTGATTCTCTGATATCTTCTGTTACCTCACACTCCTTTTTTCTATTTAGTTTTTAGCCCTTCTTTATATTGCTCACTGCTTTTAGTGCCCGTGCTTTCTCTATGCACATATGCTGAATTTTCTTCTTTTGTTTCTCCTAGTGCACTATCCTGCACAATGGCTGGGAATTTCCTCGGAGCTGCACCCATCCGTGGCCAAAATTAATATACATATAATTGCATTGAAATTCTAGGTCCAGTGTATATTTTGTAACATATCACTGTATTATTGAACGTGTAATAGTTACATAGGCCCCTGTTGTAACACCCCTGCCTGGCAGAAACCAGGCCGCAGTGTTGGGGTATGGTGGGGAGGGGCAGTTGAATGAGGTCAGTCACTTACCTTCCCTGGTCCCCAGGTCACTTCCAGAGCCCCCCCAACCACCCCTTCCACACCCCTTCACCTGACTGCCGGGGACCATTAGCACGGGAGGAATACAGGCTGGCAGCAGCCTGCGGTAATGCTGTGGAGCCGGGAGGAACACTCCTGCTCCTCCTGTCTCCACATTAAGCTAAGTTTAGAAGAAACTGAGCCTGCTCCATTCAGCACTGACCAATTTCCCAGAGGGGTCCTGAAACAGGCATTAAGCCCCTCCTTCGCATAAGTGAATGGTGAATCTGCGCTCTACCCCTTCCAAAGCCAATATTATCTTTCCTGAGGTTTGGTGCCCGAAACTGAATGTAGTTAATAATAATAGCACAGTTCGGCAAGGAAGATTGCCAAGTTAAGACTATCCAAAATTTGCCCACACACAAAGTATATGACCATAGTATAAATGGTACAAAGAGTTTACTCTCAAACTGGTGCAGGTTCATTGATATAGCAAACAAATTACTTGGGCAACCTTTCAGCACTTTCGCACATTGCTGCAGGACAAACTTTGTAGGTGGTTCTGAAATATTCAACTATTGTCACACACAAATCTGGAAGTTCTGCCCACAAAATACTCATCCAAGAAAAGGTAGTCTACATGTTGATTGGCTCTCATACAAGTCAGGAGGTAGGGCGGGCATTTTGGTGGCACCGTCTCTGCTCTTCAAAATTACCTCTCTTTGTTTTTGCTTGAAGGAGAATGTGGCTTGTAACAGATGGGAGCAAAGGCATACCATTAGGGCCTCAGAGTTTCCAGCCCTTAAGATGTTTCAAAGAGAACAGATAGAAATTCTGGGGCCATGGAAAGGATGCAAGTTATTTTAAAATGTGCTTATCCAACAGTCGTTCACACTCATTGCTGCTGTAGCAGCCCTATCCATTTGTACTGAGCATTGCCAAGTTAGGCTGGTGAGCTCTGTTCTGGGAGGAGGTAGTTACTTCTGACTAAAAGCTGACACTGCAGTCAGGGTAGGCAGTGCAGTGATCTGAGAAGATTTGAAAAGACTGGAGAACCCCTCAGTTTATTTTAGTTGCTGGTTTTATCATGATCCCGTGTCTTTAGAAGGCTGTAGAATAACACTAACTGGACATTGTCTTACACATCAACTGCCAAACACATTTATTAAACAGTTCCAAGTGAATAGTAGCAGTAGCGACACATATATTTTTATAATGTTTACTAAGCTTAGCTAGCTCCTCCATAATAAATAGTTTGCAACAGCTACATTGAACAATGATGCAAGTAATATACTCGTGTAGTGGTTCCCTTCATATTCTCACAGAAGCTATCTGGCCTGCCTACCTCTCTTTGAAGGCTTCAGACACTCTCCAGTTTGAACAAGGCAGGTTGTTAAATACGTTGAAAAAAGTGGCTGTGACCCAGCAGATTTAAATAATTGGGGGTGATTTTTGTGGCCTTACCACCCTGTTTGCACGTAAAAATGGGGCAGTACTGGGATCAAACGCAAGCGACGGATAGTTGTGCCAACTGACTTCTGTGTTGACGCCTGTCCCAATTATCTGACAACACCATCCTGGCAGTCGAAATTGCCCTTGGAAACATATGGGAGGTTCATACATCTTTGCAATTGTATTTTAAGACCCCTGTTTACTAGGCTTACGCTACTGGAGAGAACCATCGGAAACTCCACCATATGGTTTTTGATTTGGTTTGTATCCAAGATTGGATGGATGTTGCTAGTGAATGAGAAACACCCATCATTGGGAATGAATCCAATTAATTTTTGTCTCCTTACAAAAACCTTACTACATCAATGCAATAAGTTACACTTGGACTAGGGTTTAATATCATCGCAGGTCTAAACTCTCCATATTCAAGGCAAATTGAATATATTTAAGGTGGAGATAGACAGATTTTTGAATAATAAGTGAGTGAAGGGTTCTGGGGAGCAGACAGGGAAATGGAGCTGAGCCCAAGATCAGATCAGCCATGATCTCATTAAATGGCGGAGCAGGCTCGAGGGGCCAAATGGCCTACTCCTGCTCCTATTTCTTATGTTTTTAAATGGGGATCACTGCACTATTTACAATTGGAAAGGGTCTGCCATAGGAAAGGAGGAGACAACGAGCCAATGTTTTCCCCTCTCACTCCCCCATGACAGTTCACTGGCAAAGAGTATTGTTACATTTTTAGTTTTAACACTAGATGTTCTACTCAGGTTCAATATTCAGGAAGAACAGGCAAAAAGGAAAAGGAGGTGGGGTAGCATTGCTGGTTAAAGAGGAGATTAACACAATAGTAAGGAAGGATATTAGCTCTGATGATGTGGAATCTGTATGGGTAGAGCTGAGAAATACCAAGGGGCAGAAAACGTTAGTGGGAGTTGTATACAGACCCCCAAACAGTAATGCTGAGGTCGGGGATGGCATTAAATGGGTAATTAGAGACGCGTGCAATAAGGGCACAGCAGTTATCATGGGTGACTTTAATCTACATATATATTGGGCTAACCAAATTAGTAACAATACCGTGGAGGAGGAATTCCTAGAGTGTATATGGGATGGTTTCCTGGACCAATATGTCGAGGATCCAACTAGAGATCAGGCCATCTTAGACTGGGTATTATGTAATGAGAAAGGATTAATTAGCAATCTTGTTGTGCGAGGCCCCTTGGGGAGGCGCGATCATAATATGATAGAATTCTTCATTAAGATGGAGAGTGAAGCAGTTGACTCAGAGACTAGGGTCCTGAATTTAAATAAAGGAAACTATGATGGTATGAGGCGCGAGTTGGCTAGGATGGATATGGGAATGTTACTTAAAGGGTTGACGGTGGATAGGTAATGGCAAACATTTAAAGATCGCATGGATGAACTACAGAATTTGTTCATCCCTGTTTGGCATAAAAATAAAACAAAAAAGGTGACTCAACCGTGGCTAACAAGGGAAATTAGGAACAGCATAAGTTCCAAGGAGAGGACATATAAATTGGCCAGAAAAAGCAGCAAAACTGAGGATTGGGAGCAGTTTAGGATTCAGCAAAGGAGGACAAAGTGATTAATTAAGAGGGGGGAAATAGAATATGAGAGTAAGCTTGCGGGGAACATAAAAACTGACTGTAAAAGCTTCTATAGATATGTGAAGAGAAAAACATAGAAACATAGAAGATAGGAGCAGGAGTAGGCCATTCGGCCCCTCGAGCCTGCTCCGCCATTCAATAAGATCATGGCTGATCATCCAAATTCAGTACCCTGTTCCTGCCTTCTCTCCATATCCCTTGATCCCTTTAGCCTTAAGAAATATATCCAACTCCTTCTTGAATATATTTAATGAATTGGCCTCTACTGCCTTCTTTGGCAGAGAATTCCACAGGTTCACCACTCTCTGGGTGAAGAAATTCCTCCTCATCTCTGTCCTAAATGGCTTACCCCTTATCCTTACACTGTGACTCCTGGTTCTGGACACCCCGACCATCAGGAACATCCTTCCAGCATCTAGTCTGTCTAGCCCTGTTAGAATTTTATAAGTTTCAATGAGAGCACCTCTCATTCTTCTAAACTCCAGCGAGTACAAGCCCAATCGACCCAATCTCTCCTCATACGTCATTCCTGCTATCCCAGGTATCAGCCTGGTGAATCTTCGTTGCACTCTCTCCATGGCAAGAACATCCTTCCTCAGATAAGGCGACCAAAACTGCACACAATACTCAAGATGTGGTCTCACCAAGGCCCTGTACAACTGCAGCAAGACATCCTTGTTCCTGTACTCAAACCCTCTCGCTATGAAGGCCAACATACCATTTGCCTTCTTAACCGCCTGCTGCACCTGCATGCTTACTTTCAGCGACTGGTGCACAAGGACGCCCACGTCTCGTTGCACTTCCCCTTCTCCCAATCTATTGCCATTCAGATAATAATCTGCCTTCCTGTTTTTGACACCAAAGTGGATAACCTCGCATTTATCCACGTTATTTTGCATCTGCGATGCTTCTGCCCAATCACCCAACCTGTCCAAATCATACTGGAGTTTCTCGGCATCCTCCTCACAGCACACACGCCCACCCAGCTTTGTGTCGTCTGCAAACTTGGAGATATAAAAAATAGTTCCCTCGTCCAGATCATTATTATATATTGTGAATAGCTGGGGTCCAAGGACTGATCCCTGCGGTACCCCACTAGTCACTGCCTGCCACTCGGAAAAAGAGCCGTTTATTCCAACTCTTTGCTTTCTGTCTGCCAACCAGTTCTCTATCCAAGTCAATACCTTGCCCCCAATCCCATGTGCCTTAATTTTACACGCTAATCTCTTATGCGGGACATTATCGAAAGCCTTTTGAAAATCCAAATACACCACATCCACTGGTTCTCCCTTATCTATTTTACCAGTTACATCCTCAAAAAATTCCAGTAGATTAGTCAAGCACGATTTACCTTTTGACTTTGTCCGATCCGGTCACTTTTTTCCAAGTGCTCTGCTATTACATCCTTTAAAATGGACTCTAGCCTTTTCCCCACTACCGATGTCAGGCTTACCAGTCTGTAATTCCCCGTTTTCTCTCTACCACCCTTTTTGAACAGTGGGGTAACATTAGCTACCTGCCAATCCATGGGTACTGTTCCAGAGTCTATCGAATTTTGGAAGATGACCAGCAATGCATCTATTATTTCTAGGGCCACTTCCTTAAGTACCCTAGGATGTAGATTATCAGGCCCTGGGGATTTATCGGCCCTCAATCCCATCATTTCCCTACAAATACTGATTTCTATGAGTTCCTCCCTTTCATTAGATCCTATGTTCCCCGACATCTTTGGGAGGTTATTTGTGTCCTCCTTTGTGAAGACAGAACCAAGGTATGTATTTAATTGGCCTGCCATTTCTTTGTTCCCCATTATAAATTCCCCTGATTCTAACTGCAAGGGTCCTACGTTTGACTTCACCAATCTTTTTCTCTTCACATACCTATAAAAGCTTTTACAGTCAGTTTTCATGTTACCTGCAAGTTTACTCTCATACTCTATTTTCCCCTTCTTAATTAATCCCTTTGTCCTCCTTTGTTGGATCCTAAACTGCTCCCAATCCTCAGGGTTACTGCTTTTTCTGGCTAATTTATATGTCCTCTCCTTGGATCTTATGCTATCCCTAATTTCCCTTGTTAGCCATGGTTGAGTCACCTTTTTTGTTTTATTTTTATGCCAAACTGGGATGAACAAATTCTGCAGTTCATCCATGCGATCTTTGAATGATTGAAAAAAGATTGGTGAAGTCAAGCGTAGGTCCCTTGCAGTCAGAATCAAGGGAATTTATTTTGGGAACAAAGAAATGGCTGACCAATTAAATACATACTTTGGTTCTGTCTTCACAAAGGAGGACACAAATAATCTTCCAGAGATTTTGGCGAACATAGGGTCTAATGAAAGGGAGGAATTGAATTAAATCAGTATTTGTAGGGAAATAGTGTTAGGGAAATTGACGGGATTGAAGGCGGATAAATCCCCAGGGCCTGATAATCTACATCCTAGGTGTTGTGTATGTACCTTTAAGAGAATAACTGGTCTCAGACTGCAGTACCGGCAGTGACCACTCCTGTATAAAAGGCGCTAGAGAGCCTCTGTTGTTCAGTTTTGTTATGGACTTTCACCAGTAAAGATCTGTTTGTTTTCACTCCTGCTAGTTCGTGTCTCAATCATTCACGGACTTAACACTGGCGACGAGTAAGAAACGAACTTACCTGCAACTCAGCAGCAGCTCCGACGACGTTGTTGAAGGTCGGAGCCAGAAGAAAAAAAAAAAATAGAGGCCATTGAAACTCGAGAAACGGGCGTCGACCGTCAATCATCGGGTTAAAAACTTGCAGGAGAGACTGTCCAGAGCCAGGCTGGGTTCCTCGGTCCGTGGTTTCCCAGCTAATCGGGCTGGTGGCAGGTAGTGCTCTGATCCTTCCTGTGCTGCGGCGGGCTGAAGCTCGATCGGGTGGCTTTTCAATGGGGCCGGGCAGCGAGTCGGGAAGCAAAGAGAGAGAGAGAGGGTGGCGCATACAGGGCGCGGCCGGTGCTTCGAAGCTGGGCAGCGTTCGGACCTCAGAAGAGGGAGGGAAGTGTCCCAGAGGGTCCGCTCCACGACGGGAAAATAATAAAAGAAAAAGTATACCCCAGAGGAAAAATAAGGGTGCCTGTCGAATACAATGGCAAGAAAATACGGAAATTGTATCTCTACATACTGCCAAATGGTGGACCACCGTTATTGGGACGGGAATGGATCAGGAAGATAAACTTAGATTGGCATTCCATTCATGCAATGACGGTGGATGGTAAAAAAGATGAAGACGTCACTCCTGGACGATTGTCAACAATCTTAGCTAATGCCAAAGAGGTATTTCAACAAGAACTGGGCACGCTTAAAGGCATAACCGCCTCGATAAAAATAGAAGAGAATGCAATTCCCAAGTTTTTCAAAGCAAGACCGGTACCATATGCAATTCGCCCAGCCGTCGAGGCAGAGCTGGAGAATCTGGAGAAGGGGGGCGTGTTGTCTAAGGTCGACTGGAGCGAGTGGGCGACACCCATCGTTCCTGTCATGAAGAAAACGTTAAGCAATAAGTCCGGAGAGCCAAGGAAGATTCGCATCTGTGGGGATTTCAAGGTGACGGTGAACCCTGTCCTTCCCACAGTACAATATCCTCTTCCAAGAATAGAAGACATCTTCGCCTCGCTGTCTGGAGGGAAGCGTTTTACAAAAATTGACCTAGCACAAGCATATTTGCAGATGGAGGTTGAAGAGTCCTCTAGGAAGTATCTTACGATAAACACTCACAAAGGTCTTTACCAGTATCATCGATTGGTATTCGGAGTAGCATCGGCTCTGGCGATATGGCAAAGAGCGATGGAACAAGTCCTGCAAGGGATTCCGGGGACTCAGTGTTACTTGGATGACATCCTTGTAACAGGTGAAGATGACAGTGAACACCTTAGCAACCTAGAACAGGTGCTCACTAGACTATGGGAACATGGGCTGCGAGCCAACCGTCCCAAGTGCGAATTTTTAAAGAAACAGATATCGTATTGTGGCCACGTGATTGATGAAGAGGGGTTACATAAGTCCCCTGACAAAATTGAATCGGTTGTTAAGGCCCCAGCACCTGAAAATGTGTCGCAACTGAGGTCATTCCTTGGGTTGGTGAATTACTATCATAAGTTTTTGCCGAATTTGTCAACAATTCTGCACCCACTGAACGCCCTGCTACGAACGGGAGTAGCATGGAAATGGAGCGATGATTGTAAGCGTGCTTTTCAGAAGAGTAAGGACTTAATCACTTCAAAGGAAGTATTGGCTCAGCACTGCCACTCAGGCTGGCGTGTGATGCGTCTCCCTACGGCATTGGGGCGGTACTGTCACGTAAATTCCTTGATGGTTTGGAGAGGCCGATAGCTTTTGCGTCACACTCGTTAACTTCTGCCGAGCGTAACTACGCCCAGATTGACAGAGAGGCCCTCAGCCTCGTATGGGGGGTGAAGAAGTTCAATCACTATCTGCACGGTCAAAAATTTACTCTACTAACCGATCATCAACCTCTTGTCTCCATTTTCAACCCTCAGAAGGGCATACCGATAATGACAGCACAACGGCTGCAGAGATGGTCCCTTTTCCTAGGGGCACACCAATATGACATCGAGTACAAAGGAACTAAACAGCATGGAAATGCTGATGGATTGTCACGTCTACCGTTGCCGACGGTGGAAGAAGAAGACCTTGCAGTGGATCCAATGGAGTTATTCCACTCGACCATAGTCGAATGTCTCCCTGTGACGAATGCAAACATAGAAAAGGAAACACGGAATGACCCGACACTATCACGGGTCTATGATTTAATGGTGAAGGGATGGCCAGCACATGGCGAACCACTGCTGCCAGCATTCTCGCCGAGAACAGCTGTCAGTGTGCAGAGGAACCTTGATGTGTGGATCCAGAGTAGTAATTCCACCTAAGTTGACGGATAGAGTGCTCAATGAGCTTCATGAGGGTCATCTGGGTGGGGTAAAAATGAAGAGCTTAGCCGGCGCATTTGTGTGGTGGCCAGGAATCGATAGAGAAATCGAAGAGATGACCAAGAGCTGTGCAGGATGCCAGAAGGTCCAAAACGCCCCACCACAAGCTCCTCTACATCCATGGGAGTGGCCCTCATCTCCATGGCAAAGGGTGCACATTGATTTTGCTGGTCCCTTCATGGACTCGATGTTTTTAATTGCGGTGGATGCACATTCGAAGTGGCCAGAGGTAATAAAAATGTCCTCAACCACCACGGAAAAAACTATCACAGTTTTATGAACCATATTCGCCAGGAATGGGCTGCCTGAACAGATTTGTTCTGACAATGGACCACAGTTTGTGTCTGAAGAGTTCCGGAGGTTCTTAAGGAACAATGGTGTTAAGCATTACACATCTGCCCCATATCATCCAGCCACTAATGGATTGGCCGAGAGGTTTGTCCAAACATTCAAGAAGGCTATCAAGGCAATGTGTAATGAAGATATACCCCTACAACACAAGGTGGACAACTTCTTGTTTGCCTACCGGAATGCGACACATGCGGTTACCAACCAAACTCCAGCCATGATGTTCTTCAATCGAAGACTACGATGCCGCTTGGATTTGGTTAAGCCAAATGTCCGAAGAGATGTGGAGAACAGGCAGTTTCAGAATATGAATGAAAGGCCGACCAGGAGTTTTAAGATAGGTCAACCAGTTTTGGCCCGGGACTACCGCACTGAGAAATGGCAACCAGGAACGATTTGTACATGACAAGGACCTCTCATGTATACCGTGGATGTTGGAGAGAGCATTGTAAGACGCCATGCTGACCAGATTCTAGAGTCACTGGAAAATGTCAACTCCACACCACGATCTGATACACCTGGTAATGAAATCGACGTTCCAATTGCAGCTACCGCAGAACCGGTAATATTGGAAGCAGATGAACCAAACAACGACATTGATTCTGACTCAACATTGCCAGAAGAACCTGATACCCCAAAGAGGCGTTATCCAGACAGAATCAGGAAGCCTCCTCAAAGACTGAACTTATAATTGCTTAAACTTAACCAATGTATCTAGCAACAGTAATTGTGATTGTAATTCGTTATCATTTAGTTGTTAAATGAATGTTATGTACTGTTTATCTAAAAGGGGAGGAATTGTTGTGTATGTACCTTTAAGAGAATAACTGGTCTCAGACTGCAGTACCGGCAGTGACCACCCCTGTATAAAAGGCGCTAGAGAGCCTCTGTTGTTTAGTTTTGTTATGGACTTTCACCAGTAAAGATCTGTTTGCTTTCACTCCTGCTAGTTCGTGTCTCAATCATTCACGGACTTAACACTAGGGTACTTAAGGAAGCGGCCCTAGGTCATCTTCCAAAATTCGATAGACTCTGGAATAGTTCCCATGGATTGCAGGGTAGCTAATGTAACCCCACTATTTAAAAAAGGTGGTAGAGAGAAAACGGGGAATTATCGACCAGTAAGCCTGACATCGGTAGTGGGGAAAATGCTAGAGTCCATGATAAAAGATGTAATAGCAGAGCACTTGGAAAACAGTGACAGGATCGGACAAAGTCAACATGGATTTACAAAAGGTAAATCAAGCTTGACTAACCTACTGGAATTTTTTGAGGATGTATCTGGTATAATAGATAAGGGAGAACCAGTGGATGTGGTGCATGCAGGTGCAGCAGGCGATTAAGAAGGCAAATGGTATGTTGGCCTTCATAGCGAGAGGATTCGAGTACAGGAGCAATGATGTCTTGCTACAGTTGTACAGGGCCTTGGTGAGACCACACCTTGAGTATTGTGTGCAGTTTTGGTCGCCTTATCTGAGGAAGGATATTCTTGTCATGGATGGAGTGCAGCGAAGATTCACCAGACTGATACCTGGGTTGGCAGGAATGACGTATGAAGAGAGATTGAGTCGATTAGGCTTATATTCGCTAGAGTTTAGAAGAATGAGAGGGGATCTCATTGAAACTTATAAAATTCTAACAGGACTAGACAGACTAGATGCAGGAAGGATATTCCCGATGGCGGGGGAATCCAGAACCAGGGGTCACAGTCTAAGGCGATGAGAAGGAATTTCTTCACCCAGAGTGGTGAACCTGTGGAATTCTCTACCACAAAAGGCAGTTGAGGCCAACTTATTAAATATATTCAAGAAGGAGTTAGATATATTTCTTAAGGCTAACGGGATCAAGGGATATGGGGAGAAAGCAGGGACAGGGTACTGAATTTGGATGATCAGCCATGATCTCATTAAATGGCGGAACAGGCTCGAGGGGCCGAATGGCCTACTCCTATCTACTATGTTTCTATGTTTCAATGTCTGCACTCCTGTAAGTGGACCTCACATCCTCTTTGTTATGACAAGTGCTTCTACCTGCCCAATATCTAAACAAATGACAGCAAGACCCAGGGACTGTACAGAGAGCTCTTGTATTCTGGTTTACTGGAATGTACCATGTTTACTGATAGCCACCACATGGGTCTCCTTATCTTCAGTAGGTCGTTGTCGTACGTGTCTTCACACTGTTCCCTTTGGGGAATTGTATGAAGTGGTGGAAGGATTTCTGGCTGCGTTTAACGCTCCTTCCGTGACCGTAACCTTCTTCGTACCAGCCATTAGGGTGGTTAGTCATATGGCGGGAGGGTTTTACGGGCTCCCACAACCCATACGAGGGGGGGGGCCACCCACACCCACGGACGCAAGTATCCTGCTGGATGTCAACCCGGAATTTAGAGTCGGAGCTCCGATTCCACTTGCTGGGACTGTCTGGAGCGAGGTTTGAAACCCTAACACTTTCTGGCCCAGACGGTGGGGACGCTACCGCTACGCCAAAGGCCCACTCCTTATCTTCAGTAGGTGGATTGACTATACACTCTATCAGGCTAAAACTCAGGCTATAAACCAACAGATAATTTATTTAACAAAAACCAGTCTTAACAATAAATAGTTCTCAGGGAAAAACAAAGTATTTATAATAATTTACAAACTTTACTATCCTTCACCATTCATGTTCAACAGTAAGATAATGATTGAACTGTGCCAATTAGTTGCATCCAATTTTAAAAGATTCTCAGATATTCTAAAATCTCTGTGGTTGTTTGAATAAGTTCATTTTCTCTTAGAATACAACTTGGCTTCATCCCTAGATTCAGTAGATTAAAATGGGAATGATCTGGTTTGTGACAGACTGATACTACTCATGCTTATAGCCTCAGCAACCATTTGTTTCTTTGACACAGATCCTTACCTGGCACCAAGGAATTATTTTGTTGGCATTAAACAGAGTATGAGTTCCATTAGCATTTTTGTGGCTCCTGCTTTATTCCAAAACACTGGCAGCTTCAACCACTTTTTCCAGAGTGTTGGCCAGAAATCAAACACCTTGGCCTAGAAATTCAGTTGTTTGCGCCAGCCGCTAGCGCCTTAGGAGGAGGAGAAGTGGGGTGCTAAGCGGCTAGCGCCCGGGCACGGCGCGATCTGCGCCTCTCGCGATCTTCAGTTAAGATTTAGCAGCGGCGCAAAACCTTTGCGCGCGCTCAGCTGCGCGCACAGATCCTGATGTCATTTCATGGTGCAACGCCCTTTGTGCGCCCCAAACCAGAAATTCAGTGGCGCCGGCCTATTGTGAACCTGGCGCCCCTAGCGACTGGTAGAGGGGAATGGTTCCCAGTCATTGCGGGGCGCGGGGGGCGCTAATTAAAGGGGAATCCTCCTGCAGTATAAATGGCAGCCATTTTGCACCACTCCTTCTTTGTGAGAGACGGATCTTTGGAAAGAGACAAAGGTAGAGAGCTTTTTGGTTTGGCTCAACACTCGCACAGGTACTTGTGGCTTCAGGCCACAGCTTTGCACTTGTCTTTAACTTCAGTGTCATAGCATTGATTGGAAACATATAATGGGGGCTGCAATGGGTGGAAACGTTGGGCTTCTCCATTGCATTCAAAGGGCTCAGAGACGCCGTGAGAGAGTGCCAGTCATGGCCAGACGGAGAAGGGCCAACAGGCGTCGGCAAAGGAGGCCTTACCCACCCAGGGTATACCGCCAGCAGTTCTCATATCTGAACATGTCTGAAGAGCAGTGTGTTCGGAGGCTGCGATTCAGAAGGGCGGTGGTCACTGAGATCTGCCACCTGCTTCGCGGAGATCTGCAGCCACAGCTGAGGAACAGGACGTCTCTGTCGGTGGCCGTGAAGGTGACGGTGGCTCTCAACTTCTATGCCACCGGCTCCTTCCAATCCGCTACTGGGGACATTGCCAACATCTCCCAGTTTGCGGTACATTGCTGCATCCGCCAGGTGACCAATGCCCTTTTCAGAAGGAGACGTCAGTTCATCTCCTTCCCCATGACCGTTGACAAGCAGCAAGAGCGTGCAATGGGCTTTACAGCATTAGCGGGCTTCCCCATGGTGCAGGGCGCCATTGACTGCACGCATGTGGCTTTGCGGGCACCTCTAGAAAATGCCGAGGATTACCGCAACCGGAAGGGCTACCATTCGCGCAACGTGCAGTTGGTGTGTGACCACAGGCAGCTCATCCTAGCTGTCAATGCCCGCTTTCCAGGCAGCAGCCATGATGCCTTCATCCTACGCCAGACATGTTCGAGGCCCAGTCTCACCCATGAGGATGGCTTCTCGGGGACAAAGGCTATCCTTTGTGCACCTGGCTGATGACCCTGTTCCATGTGCCCAGCACCCTTGCTGAAGAACGATACAATGACAGCCATCAAGCAACCAGGAACATCATTGCGCAAACAATCGGCGTGCTGAAGCAACGGTTCCACTGTCTGGATCGTTCTGGGGGAGCCCTACAGTACTCGTATGAGCGAGTCTCCCATTTCGTTGTCGTGTGCTGCATAACACGACGATGAGGACGAGGAGGAGGAGGAGGAGATGATTGGAGGAGGAGGAGGAGGTGGTGATGATGATGATGGAGATGATGATGGAGGAGGAGGAGGAGATGATGGAGATGATGATGGAGATGATGATGGAGGAGGAGGAGGAGATGATGGAGATGATTGGAGGAGGAGGAGGAGGTGGTGGTGATGATGATGATGGAGATGATGATGGAGGAGGAGGAGGAGATGATGGAGATGATTGGAGGAGGAGGAGGAGAAGGTGGTGATGATGGAGGAGGAGGTGGTGATGATGATGATGGAGGAGGGGGTGGTGATGATGATGGTGATGGAGATGATGATGGAGGAGGAGGAGGAGGCAGACGTGGTGATGATGATGATGAAGATGATGGAGGAGGAGGAGGACGAGGTGGTGATGATGATGATGGAGATGATGATGGAGGAGGACGAGGAGGTAATGATGATGGAGATGATGATGGAGATGATGATGGAGGAGGAGGAGGTGATGATGATGATGGAGATGATGATAGAGGAGGAGGAGTTGGTGATGATGATGGAGGAGGAGGAGGAGGAGGAGGTGGTGATGATGATGATGGAGATGATGATGGAGGAGGAGGAGGTGGTGATGATGATGATGATGATGGAGATGATGATAGAGGAGGAGGAGTTGGTGATGATGATGGAGGAGGAGGAGGAGGAGGAGGTGGTGATGATGATGATGGAGATGATGATGGAGGAGGAGGAGGTGGTGATGATGATCATGATGATGGAGATTATGATGGAGGAGGAGGAGGAGGAGGCGCAGGAGGAGGTGATGATGATGATGATGATGGAGATGATGGAGGAGGAGGAGGAGGTGGTGATGATGATGATGGAGATGATGGAGGAGGAGGAGGTGATGATGATGATGATGGAGATGATGGAGGAGGAGGAGGAGGAGGTGATGATGATGATGGAGATGATGGAGGAGGAGGAGGAGGAGGTGATGATGATGATGGAGATGATGGAGGAGGAGGAGGAGGAGGTGATGATGATGATGGAGATGATGGAGGAGGAGGAGGAGGAGGTGATGATGATGATGGAGATGATGGAGGAGGAGGAGGAGGAGGTGATGATGATGATGATGGAGATGATGATGGAGGAGGAGGAGGTGATGATGATGATGATGGAGATGATAGAGGAGGAGGAGGTGGTGATGATGATGATGATGGAGATGATGATGGAGGAGGAGGAGGAGGTGATGATGATGATGGAGATGATGATGGAGGAGGTGGAGGAGGAGGTGATGATGATGGAGATGGAGATGATGGAGGAGGAGGAGGAGGAGGAGGTGATGATGATGGTGATGGAGGCGGAGGAGGTGATGATGTGGGAGGAGGAGGAGGTGATGATGATGATGGAGATGATGATGGAGGAGGTGGAGGAGGAGGTGATGATGATGGAGATGGAGATGATGGAGGAGGAGGAGGAGGAGGTGATGATGATGGTGATGGAGGCGGAGGAGGTGATGATGTGGGAGGAGGAGGAGGTGATGATGATGATGGAGATGATGGAGGAGGTGGAGGAGGAGGTGATGATGATGGAGATGTTGATGGAGGAGGAGGAGGAGGTGATGATGATGGAGATGATGATGGAGGAGGAGGAGGAGGTGATGATGATGGAGATGTTGATGGAGGAGGAGGAGGAGGAGGAGGAGGAGGTGGTGATGATGATGATGATGATGATGATGATGATGATGGAGGAGGTGATGATGATGGAGATGATGATGGAGGAGGAGGAGGAGGAGGTGGTGATGATGATGATGATGGAGGAGGAGGAGGAAGAGGAGGAGGTGGTGATGATGATGATGGAGATGATGGAGGAGGAGGAGGAGGTGATGATGATGGTGATGATGATGATGGAGGCGGAGGAGGTGATGATGTGGGAGGAGGAGGAGGAGGTGATGATGATGATGATGGAGATGATGGAGGAGGTGGAGGAGGAGGTGATGATGATGGAGATGGAGATGATGATGGAGGAGGAGGAGGAGGAGGTGATGATGATGGAGATGGAGATGATGATGGAGGAGGAGGAGGAGGTGGTGATGATGATGGAGATGATGATGGAGGAGGAGGAGGAGGAGGAGGTGGTGATGATGATGATGATGGAGATGATGATGGAGGAGGAGGAGGAGGAGGAGGTGGTGATGATGATGGAGATGATGATGGAGGAGGAGGAGGAGGAGGTGGTGATGATGATGATGATGGAGATGATGATGGAGGACAAGGAGGAGGAGATGATGGAGGAGGAGGAGGAGATGATGGAGGAGGTGGAGGAGGAGGAGATGATGGAGGAGGAGGAGGAGGAGGAGGAGATGATGGAGGAGGAAGAGGAGGAGGAGGAGATGATGGAGGAGGAAGAGGAGGAGGAGGAGATGATGGAGGAGGAGGAGGAGGAGGAGATGATGATGATGGAGGAGGAGGTGATGATGATGATGATGGAGATGAAGGAGGAGGAGATGATGGAGGAGATGATGGAGGAGGAGGAGGAGATGATGGAGGAGATGATGTAGGAGGTGGAGGAGGAGGAGATGATGGAGGAGGAAGAGGAGGAGGAGATGATGGAGGAGGAGGAGGAGATGATGGAGGAGGAGGAGGAGGAGATGATGGAGGAGGAGGAGGAGATGATGGAGGAGGAGGAGGAGATGATGGAGGAGGAGGAGGAGGAGGAGGAGGAGATGATGGAGGAGGAGGAGGAGGAGGAGGAGATGATGGAGGAGGAGGAGGAGGAGATGATGGAGGAGGAGGAGGAGGAGGAGATGATGGAGGAGGAGGAGATGATGGAGCAGGTGGAGGAGGAGGAGATGATGGAGGAGGAGGAGGAGATGATGGAGGAGGAGGAGGAGATGATGGAGCAGGTGGAGGAGGAGGAGATGATGTAGGAGGAGGAGGAGATGATGGAGGAGGAGGAGGAGGAGATGATGGAGGAGGAGGAGGAGGAAATGGAGGAGGAGGAGGAGGAAATGATGGAGGAGGAGGAGATGATGGAGGAGGAGGAGGAGGAGATGATGGAGCAGGTGGAGGAGGAGGAGGTGATGGAGGAGGAGGAGGAGATGATGGAGCAGGTGGAGGAGGAGGAGATGATGGAGGAGGAGGAGGAGGAAATGATGGCTGGTGCCAATGGCAGAAGATGAATGTAGCCGCTCCTCAAGCCCTCAGCCGAGCAGGGCAACCAGGACTTCTAAAAGAAAGCATGGACAGTGCGATTTAAGAAAATTTTTACTGTGTGCCCTTCACACATGACAAACTAATGGAGAGAAACCCCCCACAAAAACACAAATACACCAGTCTGGGCCTTTACATATGAAACGAAACATTTGGCCACACCTTCTACTTTTTCCCCTGCTGTAGTGTATGTGCCTTTAAGAGCCCCATGTGTACTGTAATGCCGGTAATGGCCACTCGGGCTATATAAGCCTGTATATTGTGTTGTATCAGTTAGTTCCCCTCCAGACTTTGTTTAGTAAACACCTATGAAACCAACTCCTGTCTTCAGTGTCTCTATCAACACACAGACACAACAGTGGCGACGAATTGGAAACGGACTTACCTGCAATTCGGCAGCGCCTCAAGGACATCGATTCCTCTGGCGTCCAAAGTTGAAGAAAAATCAAGAAAAAGAAAAAGCTGTTGTTTCACCAGCTAGCCAAGCTGGTGGCAGGTACTGCAATAATCCTCCCTGGGCATCGGGCTGGGGCTCCAGCGGTTGGCTCTACAGCTGGGCCAAGCAGTGAAAGCGGAGGCAAGCAGTAACAGACGGGGAGGGAGCACTCAGGAGACGGCCGGCGCTGCAAGCAGGTCGGCGTTCAGACCTAGAGAGAGAGTCCGGCGGGAACGAGTCTCCAACTGTAAATAAACAAATAAAAAGAACGGAAACCGCGGGAAACAGCGTTGTCATCGGCAGCAGCGGCCGGGAAGCGCCATATCTTTTCTGCAGAAAAGAAAGAAAAGCGCGGGAAGCGCCATTTTATTTCTAGGATGCCTAAGTCTGGCAATATTGATGCTTTTGATAACGAGATAGAGGATTGGACCACATATGTGGAAAGAGTGGAGGTATATTGCGCCGCAAATGGAATAGAAGATGAAAAAAAAGCTTCAGTACTGCTAAATCTAATGGGCGCAAAGACATACGGGCTGTTACGAAATTTAATCACTCCAGCCAAACCAAAGGACAAGAATTTTAAAGAAATTGTTGATACCCTACAGGAGCACTTAAACCCAACACCGCTGCTGATAGCGGAATGATTCAAATCCTTCAAGAGAAATCAACACAAGAATGAAAGTAACGCTGATTACCTCACCGAATTAAGAAAGCTATCAAAACACTGCCAATTCGGGGCAGGACTAGCAGATTCTCTTCGAGACAAATTCGTCTGCGGTCTCTTAAGTGAAGGAACACAGAAAAGGCTGCTTTCTGAAAAAGATTTAACACTGGACAAGGTTTTCAGTATGGCTGTATCATACGAAGCAGCCGCAAGAGGAGCTGCAGAGATACAACAAAAGACACAGGACTTCGGCACCCATGAAATGACACAGGGTTTTGAGAGATGTTATCGCTGCGGCAGATACACCCAGGACCAGAGGGACTGCTGGTTCAAGGACAAAGCATGCAGGCAATGCAGAAAGATTGGACACATTGCACGGGTATGCCGATCTGGACAAAAAAAATCCACAGACAGGAAAAAAAAAATCAATCAAGAAAAGTACAGAAAGGTACAAATGATGACGAACAGTAGCTCCGAAGACCAGAAGAGCGATAGCGACTCCGAAAACATAATGTAATTGCCAAAGATGATTACCAGACCATTTGGGTTACCCTCACGATAGCAGGGTCCCCAGTTAAAATGGAGCTAGATACAGGATCAGCTCTGACCGTCATAAATCGATGGGATTACGAGCAGCTATTTCCGCATATACCTTTAAAAGACACATCCATTATCTTGAAAACATATACGGGGCAGAAAGTATACCCCAAAGGAAAAATAAGGGTGCCTGTTGTATACAACGGCAAGGAAATACAAAAGTTGTATTTATACATTCTACAAGATGGTGGTCCACCGCTGTTGGGACGTGAATGGATCAGGAAAATACATTTAGACTGGCACTCCATTCAGGTACTGACGGTGACCAGTAAGAAAAAAAACGATGATGACGTCATACCTGAACGATTAAAAGACATCTTGGCCAACGCCAAAGAAGTGTTTCAAGAGAAACTAGGAACCTTGAAAGGCATCACCGCCTCAATAAAAGTGGAAGATGCAGCAATTCCCAAGTTTTTTAAGGCAAGACCGGTGCCATACGCAATTCGTCCAGCAGTCGAGGCAGAGCTGGAGAATTTGGAAAAGGCAGGCGTATTATCCAAAATAGATTGGAGCGAGTGGGCAACACCCATCATTCCAGTCATGAAGAAAGCATTGAATAATGATAAATCTGAAGAACAGAGAAAAATTCGCATCTGTGGAGACTTCAAGGTGACTGTAAACCCGGTCCTTCACACGGTACAGTATCCTCTTCCGAGGATAGAAGATATTTTCGCCTCACTATCCGGAGGGAAACATTTCACCAAAATTGACTTGGCACAGGCATATCTACAGATGGAGGTTGAAGAGGCCTCTAAAAAAATATCTCACGATAAATACACACAAAGGTCTGTACCAGTACAATCGACTGGTTTTCGGAGTAGCATCCGCTCCAGCTATCTGGCAAAGAGCTATGGAGCAAGTCCTGCAAGGGATTCCGGGGACTCAATGCTACCTAGATGACATCCTTGTAACAGGAGAAAACGACAACGAGCACCTTGCCAATTTGGAGCAGGTGCTCACTAGGCTGAGAGAACGGGGCCTACGAGCAAATCGCCCCAAGTGCGAATTTTTCCAAAATCAAATATCATATTGTGGCTACATAATTAATAAGGAAGGGTTGCATAAGTCACCTGAAAAAATTGAAGCGGTCATAAAAGCCCCAGCACCTGAAAATGTTTCACAATTAAGGTCATTCCTGGGATTAATAAATTACTATCATAAATTTTTACCGAACTTATCAACTCTTCTACACCCTCTTAATGAACTGCTACAAACAGGAGTCATTTGGAAATGGAGCGAAGACTGTAAACGTGCCTTCCATAAATGCAAAGACTTAATCACGTCCAAAGAAGTTTTGGCTCATTACAACCCATCACTGCCAATCAGATTGGCGTGCGATGCATCCCCTTACGGCGTAGGAGCAGTATTATCGCATAAATTCCCTGATGGCTCGGAACGGCCGATAGCTTTTGCGTCACGCTCATTGAACCCAGCTGAGCGTAACAATGCCCAAATCGACAGGGAAGCACTCAGCCTGGTATGGGGAGTGAAGAAATTCAACCATTACCTACACGGACAAAAATTTACCTTGTTGACTGACCATCAAACCCTCATCTCCATATTCAACCCTAAAAAGGGTGTTCCCATTATGACAGCGCAAAGGCTACAGAGGTGGTCCCTTTTTCTAGGGGCACACCAATACAACATAGAATACAAAGGATCAAAACAGCATGGGAATGCTGACGGGTTATCGCGCCTACCGTTGCCAATGGTAGAAGAAGCACCTACCGTAGACCCAGTGGAGATTTTCCACTCTACCATAGTCGAATGTCTACCAGTAACAAATTCTGCCATTGAAAGGGAAACTAGAAATGAGCCGACTCTCTCATGAGTCTACGATTTAACAGTGAAGGGATGGCCAGCACATGGCGAACCACTGTTGCCAGCATTCTCGCAAAGAAGATAACAGCTGTCAGTGTGCCGAGGAACCTTGATGTGTGGATCCAGAGTGGTGATTCCACCCAAACTCCAGGATAAAGTTCTAAAGGAGCTTCACGAGGGGCATCTGGGTGGAGTGAAAATGAAGAACCTAGCCAGGGCGTTTGTATGGTGGCCAGGTATCGATGGAGACATCGAAGAAATGACCAAGAGCTGCCTAGGATGCCAGAAGGTCCAAAACGCTCCACCCCAAGCCCCTCTACATCCATGGGAGTGGCCCTCATCTCCCTGGCAAAGGGTACACATCGACTTTGCTGGTCCATTTATGGACTCAATGTTCTTAATCGCGGTTGATGCACACTCCAAGTGGCCGGAGGTAATAAAGATGTCCTCCACCACCACAGAAAAAACCATCACAGTATTAAGGACCATATTTGCCAGGAATGGGCTGCCGGAACAGATCTGTTCTGATAATGGACCGCAATTTGTGTCCGAAGAATTCAGGGAGTTCTTAAAAAACAATGGGGTTAAGCACTACACGTCCGCCCCATACCATCCCGCCACCAATGGATTGGCTGAAAGGTTTGTCCAGACCTTCAAGAAGGCCATAAAGGCCATGGGTAATGAAGACATAAAACTTCAGCACAAGGTGAATAACTTCTTGTTCGCATACAGGAATGCAACACATATGGTTACAAACCAAACTCCCGCCATGATGTTCTTCAATAGAAGCCTAAGATGCCGGCTGGATTTGATCAAGCCCAACATCAGAAGGGACGTGGAGAACCGGCAATTTCAAGGCATGAATGAAAGGCCAACTAGAACCTTCCAGATAGGTCAACAAGTTTTGGCCCGGGACTACCGTACCGAGAAATGGCAGCCTGGAACTATCTGCACACGACTAGGACTGCTGATGTATACCGTGGACATCGGAGAAAGCATAATAAGGCGCCATGCTGACCAAATCATAGAGTCATCCGAAAAGGGACAACCTACACCACAACTCTATACGCCTAATGATGAAGTAGAGATACCCATATCTACCTCCGATCCGGTGATACTGGAACCCGATGAACCCGACACTGGCATTCAAGCCGAATCAGCCTTGCCAAAAGAACCTACTACACCACCAGAAACTACTACACCACCGAGGCGTTATCCGGACCGAGTCAGGAAGCCTCCAGAGAGACTGACTTATAATTAATTAACTGCAGCAATGTGTAGATTATTTTTCTTGTAACATGTAATTAATAATTACTTAAAATATTATGTACTGGTTGGCTAAAAGGGGAGGAATTGTAGTGTATGTGCCTTTAAGAGCCCCATGTGTACTGTAATGCCGGTAATGGCCACTCGGGCTATATAAGCCTGTATATTGTGTTGTATCAGTTAGTTCCCCTCCAGACTTTGTTTAGTAAACACCTATGAAACCAACTCCTGTCTTCAGTGTCTCTATCAACACACAGACACAACACCTGCGAGGGTGATCCGTTTCGCTTCCGTGACTGGCCCCTGGCCCCTACCCGCCCTGCAGGTCCTCCTCAATGGGACCCCAGTGGCTGCAGCAAGGCTGGGGGAAGGCTGCTGAGGGTCAGATGGTGAGACGGCAGATGCCCTTGGGGGTCGGTCTGGGCCTGGAGGGGCTGGCTGCTGACTGCTCCAACTCTGCTTGGGCGGCAGCAGTCTGTCCAACAGCTGGTGGCAGCTGCAACGGAGGAGTGACTGTGTTGGCTGCAGGAATGCTGCCAACCTGACACATCACAGGCACTCCCTGGTCGGCTGATACATTGGCACGCGCACGGGCCAGCACTGCAGCATGCGCAGCAATCTGCTGAGGCACAGACTGCTGGGCTGCTGCGGCACGGTGAGTGCCCCGGCGATGCCTGGCTGATCCAACGAGTGTGGCAGCAGTTAGTGCCCGTGTGGCCCTCGTCTGTGTCTGCATGACAGCAGCCAGTGAATGCACGGCACGACTGAGCACTTGGCTAGAAGCCGCCTGTGAAGCAGCGAAGTCCTGCTGACTCCTAGCCTGTGCTGCCGCGACATCCTGCAGACTCCTGGCCTGTGCTGCACTGAATTGTTGCAGACTCCTGGCCTGTGCTGCCGCGACGTCCTGCAGACTCCTGGCCTGTGCTGCACTGAATTGTTGCAGACTCCTGGCCTGTGCTGCCCCGAATTCCTGCACACTCCTTGCCAGTGACTCTATGGAGTCAGGCATCCTTGCCACTGCAGCCATGAGCTCAGTGTGCCTGCGCTCAGCCTGGGCGCCCATTTCCACTAGGAGCCGCACCTCCTCTGCGCTCACCGTAGCAGGACTGGAGGCCGCACTCACCCTCCGGGGAGGAGGCCGCCGAGCTTCCCCACCCTCCCGCGTTGCTGCAGCCCGCTGGTCCCCGGAGCTTCACTATCCTCCGACCCTTCTCCCCTGCTCCCCTCCAGGGAAGACGTGTCACCATCATGGCCATGGGCTGCCTCGGCTGAGGATGTCCCTGATGGGCTGGCATCCTCTTCCTCCTCCTCTATGTCTGACTCAGACACAGTGCCAGCTTGAGGGGCCGCCTCCTCACCTGGCGAGTCACCATCTGAAAGCAGGGAGGCACAAGAGTTGCTTTAGAGTGAGGACAGGGCGGCAGCGAGGGAGGCATGAGTGCTGCTGTGCAATGCATTGGTTCGACAGTGGCAAAGGATGCTGGTGTGAGGCGCAAGTGGAAAGGGAGAGGTCAAAAAGGTGATGACCTTACCATTGGTGCCCAGAGCAGGGTCAGCATCTCCAGTGGCGACGGGGCCACTCAGCCGGCCTGCCATGATCCGCTCCACTCGCTGCTCGAGGTCGCTCAGCTGTTTCAGGTCAGGACGGCCTCCCCCGGTCTGTCGCTGCTGTCTTCTGTTATGCGCCAGCTTGGCCTGCAAGAGAAAGGACAGCCTCTAAGTACAGTGTCAAGCCCTGATCTTGCCCGCACTGCCTCCCATGGTCGATTAGCCCTGACAATGTCAAGCCCTGATCTTGCCCGCACTGCCTCCCATGGTCGAATAGCCCTGACAGTGTCTAAAGTCCTGAATGCGCAAGTGCTTTTCATGACAGTCCCATAGCTGCTGGATGAGGGCTGGCCATTAGGGCTTTCAGACCCGTTTGGCCATAAAGTGAGGTGCACATGCAGGGATGAGGAGGATACTGGAAAGGGTACTCACCCTGACAACCCGAGTGAGGTCGTTGAATTTTTTCGGCACTGGGTTGGTGTCCTGCCAACCACGCTGTTGGACATGACCCTGTTTGCCACATCCCTCCATGCTTTCCGATATTCGGCGGGCAGCAGCCTCCTGCCACCCTCAGGGAAGAGGATATGGTGCCTGCGGTCCGCTGCGCCAACCAGCAGCCTCAGGTCACCCTCGCCGAAGCGCTGCGCTCTCTCTCTGGCCTTCTCCATTCTCCTGGGCGTGGAGCTGTTCCAGAAGCAGTGTTCAGGCCTTGCCTTAGGGCTGCAGTGTACAGGGCGTGGCAGCCAAGCAATTCCACCCTCCCCCTTTAAGTGCTGACCGGCGCCTGACTGTCTGCCCTCAATGAGCAACTCGCCGCACCTGCGCTGCGCCCGCCTTTGGTGTTTGCGCCCCGGATCGCCGGATAAGCGCCTAATGATAGTCGTGCATCGCCTGCTTTAGCGCAGCAGCAACCTCTTGGGGCGATGCAACTGAATATCGGCGAAAGTGGCGCTAAGTTGCGCCGGGCGCAAAAGTTAGTGAACGCCATGCTGTAGCGCCCCAAACGTGGCTATACTGAATTTCTAGGCCCTTGTGCTATTGCTAGACAATGTGCTAGATAGTAGCCACATGGAGCAGTGGGGACCATCAGTCCATTGTCTATGAGCCGAGACACTGAGGCCGTAATTTTCTGGGGTCCGTGCGGGCGTGATTGGAGGCAGGTCGGGTGGGAAATTTGAAATATCTTGCAGCGGGTTGGGAACTCACCATCATCCCACCCCAACTGCACACGTGGCCACCAGGGTACCCCATCATCGCCCAGGAGTCTTTGTCAACCGCAAGGGCTTCCACTCCCTCAATGTGCAGCTCGTCTGCAACCATAGGAAGATCATCATGCATGTGTGTGCAAAATTCCCTGGCAACTGTCATAACTCTTTCATCCAGCCTCCCTCAGCTCTTCGCTCCTCCAAACAGACTTTCCAGCTGGCTGCTTGGAGACAAGGGCTATTCACTGAAGACATGGCTCATGACACCATTGTGGAAGCCAAGTACTGAGGCGCAGGAGAGATATAATGAAAGCCACATTTCCACCAGATGTGTCATAGAGCAGACAATAGGCATGCTGAAAATGCGCTTCAGATGCTTTGACAGATCTGGAGGAGGCCTCTAATACACACCAGCCAGGGGTTCCAGAATCATCGTGGTCTGTGGCGCCCTGCACAACATAGCGCAGCAGCAAGGATTAGCGCTGCATGAGGAGCAAGGCACTGAGCGCACAGCCTCTTCAGAGGAGGAGGAAGAGGAGCATCAGCTGGAAGAGGAACAGGAGGAAGCTGCGGTCCCGATCCCACCAACACCTGAGCTCATTGCTGCCCGGGAGGCCAGGGATGGGCTCATGATGGCCAGATTTACTTAACTTTACGCATTACACCCCACAGCAACACCATAAACATCCCTACAGTGACCAAGCCATTCCTTTCGCACTGACCACCATTGCTGGAGGTAACGTTATGTCTCACCATTCACTCCAACTCACTAAGCCACTTCCAAAGGTGCACACAAATTTGTCCATGGCTGCAAATTGGTGAAAATAAAGATTTTTACCTGTGACATCACAGTAACAGAGACTTTACAGAATAATTTAACAAAACACCCAAGTGGCAGCATGGTGGCATAGTGGTTAGCACTGTTGCCTCACAGCGCCAGGGACCCGGGTTCGAATCCGGCCTCGGGTGACTGTCTGTGTGGAGTTTGCACATTCTCCCCGTGTTTGCGTGGGTTTCCTCCGGGTGCTCCGGTTTCCTCCCACAGTCCAAAGATGTGCGGGTTAGGATGATTGGCTGTGATAAATTGACCCTTAGTGTTAGGGGGATTAAATACATGGGGTTACGGGGATAGGGTGGGATATGTCTCGGTGCAGGCTCGATGGGCCGAAATGGCCTCTATCTGCACTGTGGGGTTTCTGTGATTTCTGTTTCTGTGGCTACCCTTGTGAATCTACTTGTGTTTCATCTTTCTCTTACGTGTGCTTCTAAGAGATGCTACTCCTGTGGCTTCAGCAGAGGTGGAGGCAGCCTGCTCACTTCCCTGCTGCGACTCCACAGACCCCTTTGGCACCATCCTCTGGGTTTTGTGATGGCCCCGCCAAAGTCTGCTCCTCCTGCGCCTGTGTAGAGGCAGACTCGGCCATCGCGATCTGAGGAGGCATCTGGGGCTCTGACTGAGGGGGTGTGGGGCAATGGGGGAGAAGTGTGAGCGCTTTGAGAGAAGCCCACACTTGCATGTCTCCTCTCACCATCATCCCTCTCATGGGCCACCTGCACTTCCCTGTTAGCAAGGAGCTGGAGAGCACCTTGCTGCACAGCAGTGGGGCCATGAGGACCTATTTCTATGTTGACATCCCTCCTAGACAGGACATCTATGAGCCTCTGCCATCTATTCTCTATAGATAGCCATCTATTCTCCATAGAGACCATGTGCTCCTGTGAGTTGCGAATTAGATGCTCCATGCAGGTGGCCATCCTTTCCATGGAGGAGCCTACAGTCGCCATCACCTGTGACATGGTGGTGCTCATGTTGGAGATGGACTCCTCTATTCTCTGGACACTTGCACACATCGTGGTCGCAAAACCTGTCAGAGCCTCCTGCACTTCTTGCTGCACCTCCAGGATCGCCCTCTTTCTGGATGGCTCCCGAGGCTCAGCGTCTGCATGCAGCTAAACAGAACTGGGAGCATCCTGTGCCCTCCAGAGAGGAGTCTCCACTGCTGTGCCTGTCACCACCATCTGCTCTTGCTCACTTGTGAGTTGTGAGACACCAGGTGACAACACTACTCTATCTTGCATGGGACCCACCGAGGTGTGCGTCTCTGCACTGGTGCTGGATGCACTTATGTCTGGTGTCCTCAGAGGCTGGAGGCTGCTCTGAGGAGTCATCTTCCTTTTCCTCCTGGACAGTGGTGTGGGGGTGCGGGGGGGCACTTGATGGACCTGTGAGAGAGTAAAGAGATGATTTAGATATGTCAAATGAAGAATGGGTACAGATAGCATTATGCACATGATGACCATTCATTGGCTGCTGACATCAGTCCCCATATGAGTGACTGCTGTATGCCATGTGGCTGTATGATATGTAATTCTGTCACCAGGTTGCTGAGCTGTCCCCCTCTCTCCATCTCCCACCTCCAGCTGCTCGGCGGCTCCAGAGACTTCCAAGGCAGCCTCCTTTGCTGATGCTAGGGTGGCCAATGATGGAGTGTCACCTCCGGTTCTCTCCCTCTCCCTCTTATTGTGGGCTCTCTTTTCCTGCAAGGAGGGAAAGAAGAGAAGGTTGAGTGAGAGTGATGGAATGAGTTTAAGGAATGGATGGGTCACGTCTGTAGAGGGTGACTATGATGGAGTGGGGTGCCAATGCCAAGTGGCCTTCTTATGTGTTGTTAGTTGGTATGATTGCATTTGGATGAGGGTGAGTGTGAGGGGTGGTTAGTCAGATGGGGATGTGATAATGTAGATAGAGAGAGAGGGATTGGTGGGCATGCACGGTATGTTGGTGTGATTAAGGATGTGCAGGAGCAGGGTTGGGAAGGAAGAGTGATGGGGATGTGATAAGAGGCATAACAGGATGAAGGTGAGTGTGGCTTTGCACTCACCTTTCCTGATCTAATGAGATCATTGAAACATTTGCAGCACTGCACCCAGGTTCTCCTGACCACATCCCTGCTGTTGACCTCCTCTGCTATTTGGAGCCAGGCTCCTTTTGTCTCCTAGGGAGGTCTCTTGCGCCCATTGGAAGGGAAGAGGACCTCCCTGCGTGCTCTGGAGTGAGTCATCGGAGCATATGGAGGAAGTCATCGGAGAACCTGGGTGCAGCCCTCTGTCTCAGCGCAGTCATGTTTGGCACTCTTTCCAGCAGTCCAATTGTGCAGTGTGCCTGCACACTCCTAGATGAACCTTCAAATGGAATGTAGCCATGGCTCCTTTAAATATCCCGGCTGAAAACGCATCATCGCTGATCTCATCAGACCCACACCATTTAATAGGGCCGGGTAACACGCAGGGCAGCCTCAATAGGCCCCACTTGCACAAAGTTGATCTCAGGTGCGGGATGGTATGAACAACGGGGTCATGACCCGCCATGGCGACCGCCCGCACCCGACCCACCCAGGTACAGAAAATTCTGGCCTGAGTGTTGGCTGGATTATCGACCATGAGGATATCACAGGCAAACCAGATCCTTCCTTTGCCCCACATCTATACATACACTTCCAGCAGGGGTCAAGTAAAAAGAGAAAAAGTGTACACGCCGGAAATTTAAAACAAAGATGGAAAATGCTGGAGACAAACGGTAGGTTACACAGCACCCATAAAGAGAAAAGGCAGGTTACAGCTTTAGGTATAAGACTCTTCCTTAGAACTTAAAACCAAAAGGTAATTAAGCTGCTTTGTAGGGTGGCGGAGGGGGAAAATAGAGAGAATAGGGGGTAGATTTAAGATACTCCAGTAGGGTTGGACACAACTAATTTTGCTGGAACAAAATCCTGAAACTCTGGAGCAAAATGATATTTTCCTTTAAAGAATTTTAAGCCTACCCTTGTCACAGCTAACTCATGTAACATGTCATCCTTGACAATAATGATTACTGCGCAATTTGAATATTAAGCTACAGTATTTGTACTTAATATTTAACCTCTAGAAAACAAAAATTGTTTACCTGATATGGATGGGGATCTGTCAAATGGTTTTGGACAAAGGAAGCTGAGGGGAGCAATGTCCTTGAGTACCAATCGGATTTGTTTTAGGCTCCTTAAAATAAAAATTCCTTAGTTGCCACTTTGCTTGGTTGACAAAATAGTTCTGCTGCTATTTTTTTACATTGGCAACATAGATCACACACTGACCAAAAATAATGAATAGAAAACCATGTGTCAAACTTATCCAAATTTCCATGATACTATCCCAAACATGCAAAGCTCCCTGCCAACAGTGTGTAGTCAGAAAATAACCCCTTAAATGTAAAGCAAAAATAAACTCTCAGCTGATTTAGCATCTAGTCGCAGAATAATTAATCTAATCAGTCATCCGTTTCCAGCAGGATAGTGGCTACAAGCACTAAGGAGCAGGCACACAACAAAATTAATTACATTAATGCAAAACCATAAACAGAATTTATGATTTGCCAGCACTCTTACTGTCTGCAAAGGAACTAATGCCTGCTTCAGGCGTGGGTAAATGACACCTCTGGTTTGTCCTTACCTAATATGGCAGGCGGCATGCTTCCCGCCTGCCATTCTGGGGTCTTAGTAGGCCACGCAGCACCTGAAAAATGGGTATTACGCAGCCCAATTTCTGGGCCAATGTCTTGCATCCACATTAGGCCATACTCTATCATTTGTGTGATACTACCACCTTACTGAGTGAGACAGACTAAAGGAAGATCTAACAGTCCAAAACTGCATTGACGTCCATCATCATGTTAAGCAAACCTGTTAAGGAGGTGAAATAACTCTGTGCTAAGCCAATCTGTCAAAATGACAATTTCTGCTTTATAGTGCAACAGTAACAGAATTAAAAACAAAAAAATCCTACATGAAGCACATAAAAATGTCAAGGACAATAAATAACCCCATGACATTTTCATTTTGCAGTCTGAGCTTCATAAACAGTTCCTGAATCTCAATAACAGTTGCAGAAAATTATGAAGTAATAAAGTGGTTATGCAGTCAGTGAAATTGGTCTTAAATAAGTATTGTACATAAATATCAGGATGTCACAGACACTTTTATACACCCAGTAATAAACTTCACTTTCTCCATGATCATCAATTTTTTCATGAATTGCTCATTTCTCTGCTCTTGTGACAGCACTGACTGTGTAAAGTTCTACTCACGCCAGTAATCCTGCACAGCCTCACCCAAGTGACTATTCTTCATGCCTGAGCCTAGATAGTAAGTGTCGACTGTGGGCAACATTGCAGCCAAACCTGATATATTTCTCACTTGAGATCCACATATGGGCACCTTCCAGCAGGGATCATTCGACAGCGGTGGGGGCAAAGCTGGCTGATTTTTTTCTCCCTATAGCCCAGGTGTGCTACAGCCAGTTGTAATGTCCCACTGCTGCTCTGATCGGGTTGCACGACTCTGGATGGAGGTATTCCTGGAGGTTTGATGACGTAACATTTGATCACGGCCTCCGGTCCCGAGACATCTGATGACGTGACACTTTCCCACAGTTTGCAAACGTTATCACATTTTCCTTATAAA
The DNA here is from genome assembly GCF_052327205.1 of Somniosus microcephalus. NCBI lineage: Eukaryota > Metazoa > Chordata > Chondrichthyes > Squaliformes > Somniosidae > Somniosus > Somniosus microcephalus. The sequence continues at coordinate 278,107,329 of NC_140989.1, read as the reverse complement.
GATTGGAGCCCCCGTAGTTGCCCTCACGGTTTTGCGGTAGCAGTTGTTTCGCGACAAGTTCCGAGACCCAGGAGGTCACCTGTGAGAAGGCGAAGAAAGTGCACAGGCACAAACCACATGTGTGAACTACCAATATGAAGTAAGAGCTCTACTTTACTCTGCAGTGGCGGGGCAGGGCATCACAGAGTTGGAGGGCGGGTCCACTGGTGTGATGTGAAATTTAAAGGGCCCCCACTTCACTGGGTCACAGTAGCAGGGAAGTTCTCATTTTCTCCCAAGCTGCGAGCAGCAGTGCCCAGGACATTCTTTTTCCATTCTGGGAGTCTTCCGGGCAATTGGATAAGGCTAGCAACCCTGTGTACTGGCCGAAATCAGCTAACTCAGCATTGACTAGCTCGGGACCTTCCTGAATCCTATGGCTCAGTACCAAACCACATTGCACATTTACCCACTCAAGCATCAACACAGCTTTTAAAAAATATTCTAAACTTGAAATCAAAATCCAGAATCCTTCCCATAAGTAACCGGTTTTTAAAATAATTTTTATTTGACTATTATAATGAAATTTACAGATAAAATAGTAGGGAGAACAGTTAGTTGTTTGCAAATTAATAACTTTAAATACTTCAAGGTAAAAAAAAATTCAAAGCACATGTATTAATACTGAGATATTTAAATAAGGAATGTAGTCTTCATGCAAAAAACACAACACAGTTAGATTTCAGCAGTGCAAATATAGCTATTTGATTATACATTAAAGGTGATATATTTCTACCTATCCGTTACAAAAAAAGTCAAAGTACTATTTTACAGCCAGCGTATTTAACAGTGAATTAAAAAGGAGCCATTAATTAAAGAGGGACTGTCTTTGCTGGGTAAGAGGAATAGCTATTTTCATTAGACTGGCATCACCAAAGTGGTGCAATAACACTTTGTCACACCTTTATGCATTCTGATGTGATACATGTGATTGTATCATGTTTTAGCAAACAAACAAAAAATCTTCAAACATTTTTACTGAAAGACTCTTTAACGTGATTAAAACAGATGAAGAGTGTCCAGCTCTCCAGACTCATCTTATAATTAACAAGGCTTGTAATTAAACCATTATCACTTAATAAAGTGATCACATAACGTCCTTACTGTGTATTTCAAAATAAATAAGAAAAGATATAAAATGTCTAGCATTTCATTACATTGGGTCACATTATCCCAAATATAATTTGTGACTGAAATGTTCAAAGACCTGGTTACAAAAGGAATAGTACTGGAAGAAAACAAACCCCAGCCTTTCCAGACTTGAAACAGAACACATACATAGGTGTTTAACAAATAAACACATGTGTGTAAATATCTAGATTCATGCAGCAGTTTCCCTTTAGTTTGCCTACATAGCAACAGTGGCCCCACTTTGAAACAATTCCATTGGTTGTAAAGCACTTTGGGACATCCCAAGGGCATGATCAGATATTTATAAAAATGCAAGTTTTTTTTTAGTTCAATGTTGCACAATTTCATTGGGATGCAGTCAAAATCGCTTTGATTTTATATTATTCTGTGTTCATTCAGTTTTCCAGAATCTATCAATGAGTTTCGTAAACTCAGACACACTTAGTCTACAACAAATCCGGAACTGACATGCGGAAACTAAGGCACAGGAGGAAGAATCTAATGGCGAGAGATTGCTAACTGGCTCAATATTGGCAAGGGAGGAATAGCTCTCATCATTGTGGGTAGTAACATCATAAACACATTATGAATACATTTACAATGTTGCTACAATACAGTTCATTACCTCCGAACCCCCTGTTATTTCCTTGCTACTGAGCGTGTCATATTTTCAGTAGTACATTCCTATCTCAAGGATAGTAGGAGGGATACCATCAGGACCAGAGGCCGTATCGAAGTCCTGAAGATCTGGCAGGTATGGTGAGGACAAAACTTAATGTCAGCTGTTTGATGACAGCAGAAGCACATGCTGTACCATTTAGGATTTGGTCCATATAAAAAGTTAAACTGCTTTTAGAATTTATTGAGATCTTTTTCTTTGTATGCTTGGGAGGAAAAGGTGACTCTGGATTTTTGGTTTCCATAGCTTTCCAACACTGGGGTTTTCCATGTGTCAGTTCTGGATTTGTTGGAGACTAAGTGATAGAGATTGATTGCTATGATTAATCACCAACTTCATTATCGTTAAATCATGCGACTAGAAGGCAAGTTAGATGTACCTTGGTCTTTTTACATCTAGCAATTCTTATGTTCCTAATTAAATGTTTCCTTGCCTATAATTTTTGTTCAATAACCACTATTGAAATAAAGGATTAACCCCCTTCGTCCACAACATAATCTGATTTGATCTCTCTCCGCGTATGAGCTAATGTTGTAGCAGCATACAATCCTGTGCAATGTACAGAAGGCCAAAGTGGAATATTTACCCTTTGCCTTCGCGGGAAGAAGAAAAGGAATAGGGAGAAACCAGAGCAGTGGGTGAAATACAGAGGAAAACACACCACCAAATCCACACATAAACACTGAAATTTTAAGGTCTCAGAAGGACGCTCAAGGAGATACCCCAGTTGAGATGTACATGTTTAGAACAGTGCCTTTTAAAAAGTGGCCAGTTTCTAGTCAATTTCACAAATTTAAAAAACAACCAAATCCTTTGGTCAAGGATTGATAATAAGAACAACTGATTCACATAGGTTTAAACAGTAACACTTAAACTAAAGACAGTAGCCACATTGCAGCCTTTTCACATATTTTTCTCTCACACAATTTCTCCACCCCACTCCAATTTTGTTTTGTTCTCTCCTGATGGCAATGAATCTCATTTGGCTACAGTTCCTGAGGAACCAGCAGATTTCCAGTAATTCACTCAAGTGGCTATTCTTCACTGTCAGCTCAGACAGTGAATGTCATTAGGGCTTTCCACCCATAGGAGGTCTCCTTATCTGACATCCATGCATGGGTAGCAATCAGGAGTGGGAAACCTTGGCCGATTTCTCTTGCCCTCCCGTTTCCCACTCCCCCAACTAGTTGTAGTCCCTCAACTGAGATCCATTAACAGCAGTTTTCTAGGCCTCTTTTTGCCCTAGAGTTAAATTGCTATTTAGTACTGGTTACCATTACAATTCACACAGGCAGCACAATAACAGCACCTAGCAGAGCAGTCAATTCTATACAAATGATGCATAAGGCACTAAAAGGCCCATCCTGCATTACATGTGGCATATATTGACTTTATGCCACTGTGGAAAGAAACTAATTCCAAATATTAATGATGGTGTCAAAAACAATGCAAAAACATGGCAATGAAACAATCAATACTGCTATGTAGTGCCTCTCTTTAATAGATTTTCATATAGGCCTATAACAGGCCCAGTAATGGCAAACTGTAACTTGAAATGCTGCAGAATTTTATGAATTCGAAAAATAGTTAATGATAATCTGGTCTGCTATTTTGATGACCGACTTGCATTTTTGAAAAATAAATTAAGTATTTTGCTTCTTATTGCAACCCAGTTAGGCTAGGGCAGGGAAGTTAGCACCATTGTCGACAATGCAACCTATGCAACAAAGAATAAATAATGGAAAGGACATGGTGATATTGGAATCTACTTCAATCAAATATGGTGTTTGAAAAATTTTTTTTTTGCAAAGGCTGTTGCTGTGTTCACTTTTTATCTGTCTCTCTGCAGCTTCCAAAGTGTTCCATGAAATGCAAGTTTGTGCAGATGGTTTTTTTCTTAATAGGAAATTTTCATAATTTATATTAGCGGCACAACTTCGATCAGCGGATGCCAAGTAATTAGGGCCTTTCGTAGGCTGCAGTGTTGAAGCATCCTTTAGGTAAAGTGTCTCTGATGTTTTCTAGGTTTTTAATATCTCCAAGGATGTCCCCAATGTCTCGGTCAAACGCTGCTATTGCTTCTTTTTGCTGTGCAGCAGCTTCCTCCAAATCTCGTAAGTTCAATCTTAGTTCATTAGTCAACTGATTTTTAGAGATCCACAGCGAACCCTCTACACGTTGTAACTTAGTAGTGTCAATCTCGGCTGAGTTACCTGCAAAATAAACAAGACTGATTTAAACAGTGCTTTCGTGACCAAAGCAGGGAATATATATATATATATATTATTACAGAGAGATAGAGAAAGAGACAGACAGACAGAGAGACAGACAGACCAGTAAAGCCACAGATGTTTAAGTGATAATAGTGGAGATGTATGAGATCTGGATTGCACAGGCTCGTCTTAGAAATGAGAAAGACCAGACCCTTTGTGAGTTTGAGGCACGGGCGACAGGCAAGGAAAAAATCTGCAGTGTACATTCTCCAGAAATCAGATGTTAAAACATACAATCTGACACCTTACATCCACTGCATAAGTTCCATTGTGGCGGAGCCACCAAAGGACTCAGATCATTTGTACATACAGGAAACTTCGTGATATCCGGCACCGACGGGACCGGCGTGATGCCGATCTATGAAAACTTCTGGACAGACCAGCGCTGATGTTGAAGGATACGGAGGTTTTCATCTCCGTATCTGACAACAAACACTGTTGCTTAGCAACAGCTTGTAAACAGTCGGCCCATACCTTGGGCCGTCGGATCTACGGGGAAACTTCTTTACATCACCGATTCTCTATCGGGTCGACGTTTCCTTTGTGACACCGGGGCACAGTGTAGCATTCCACCTGCGTCGAATCTCGATGTGCAAGCTGGGAACCACGGTTTTTCCCTCGTGGCAGCTAATGGCGCAGCAATTCAAACTTTCTGAAAGCGGCGGGTCCAAGTCTGTTTTGGCGGTCAGCACTTCCATTGGGAATTCGTCACGGTCACAGTCTCGCAGGCCATCCTAGGGGCAGATTTTCTGTGTGCCAACGGCCTCCTCGTCGATGTCCGGCACCACCGGTTGATCAACGCGGCCACCTTCCACTCGATCCCGTGCTATCATGGTACCACCATGGCGTGCTCTATCGCCTGCGCTTTCCCTTCTCTGGATGACTTCACTCGGCTCCTCAGAGAGTTTCCGGAGCTGACAAGGCCCACTTTCTCCTCCTCGGCCACGAAGCATGGTGTCGAACATCATATCACCACTACTGGCTCCCCGGTTTATGCACGGGCTAGAAGGCTCGAACCCGGCAAGCTCGCAGCTGCGAAAGCGGAGTTCGACACGATGGAGTGGCTTGGGATTATTCGCTGGTTGAATAGTCCCTGGTCTTCGCCTCTCCACATTGTTCCGAAACCGGGCGGCGGCTGGTGGCCATGCGGTGACTACCGACGCCTGAACGACGCCACTACTACCCGATCCCACATATTCAGGATTTCTCAGCCCATTTGGCGGGAAATTCTATCTTTTCTAAAGTCGACCTCGTTCGGGGGTATCACCAGGTTCCCGTGCACCCGCAAGATGTCCCGAAAACTGCAGTCATCACGCCTTTCGAGTTCTTTGAGTTCCTGCGGATGCCGTTTGGCTTGAAGAACGCGGCACAGGTTTCCAGCGCTTAATGGACTCCGTGCTCCGAGACTTAAACTTCATCTTCATCTACCTTGACGACATTCTCATCGCCAGCGCTAGCAAGGAAGAGCACATCTCCCATTTGCGTACCCTCTTTACACGCCTCAGCCAGCACGGTTTAATCATCAACCCGGCCAAGTGCCAGTTCGGCCTGCAGCGGATCGATTTCTTGGGACACCGCATAACATCAGATGGCGCCATCCCCTTACTGACGAAGATGGAAGCTGTTACCTCTTTCCCGCGCCCGGCAACCGTCAAGGCCCTGCAATAGTTCCTGGGGATGGTCAACTTCTATCACCGATTCGTCCCTAAGACGGTTCAGCTAATGCAACCTTTGTATGGGGCCCTCAAGGGCAAGTCCGGTAAGGATCCAATCAGCTGGACGGCCGAGATGGACCAGGCATTCGTCAACACCAAGAGCGCTTTGGCCAACGCAACCATGCTGGCGCACCCACTTCCAGGTGCCACCATCGCCCTTACCACAGACGCATCAGACTACACCATCGGCGCAGTGCAGGAGCAGTGGGTGAACGGCACGTGGCAACCGCTGGCGTTTTTCAGCCGTCAACTACGGAAAAATGAAAAAAAGTACAGCACCTTCGATCGGGAGTTACTGGCCCTTTTCCTAGCAATTCGCCATTTCCGGTTCTTATTGGAAGGCCGTCCCTTCACGGCTTTTGTCGACCACAAGCCTCTAACGTTCGCCATGGCCAAGACCGCCGAACCGTGGTCCGCTCGTCAACAACGTCACCTGACGTTTATTTCTGAATTTACCACGGACATTCAACATGTGTCTGGTAAGGACAACCTGGTGGCGGATTGCCTCTCCCGTGCGACGGTCCATGCGGTTCACCTGGGGATTGACTACGCCCTCGTGGCTGCGGAACAGACCTTGGACCCAGAGGTCCAATCATACAGAACCATCCCCTCTAGTTTCCAGGCGACCGACGTCAGTTTCCAGGCCGCAGGTGCCACACTCCTTTGCGACGCCTCCATGGGCGTTCCCCGACCTATCGTGCCAGTCGCATGGCGCCGGAAGATGTTTGATGCCATACACGGGTTGTCGCACCCTGGTATGAAGGCTTCACAACGGCTAATGTCGGCGAAGTTCGTCTGGAAGGGTATGCACCTCGATGTCCGTGACTGGGCCAACACCTGCGTAGTCTGCCAGAAGGCCAAGGTCCAGCGTCATGTTAAAGCTCCAGTGGCTACATTCGCTGTTCCGGAGCGTCGTTTCGACCACGTGCATGTGGACCTTGTGGGGCCACTTCCGCCTTCTCATGGTTATACGCATCTCCTCACCATGGTGGACCGCACCACTAGGTGGCCAGAGGCAATTCCTTTGGTTTCCACCACTTCGGCAGACGTCGCTAGAGCTTTCATCTCCTGTTGGGTTGCCCGTTTCGGGGTACCGGCGGACATCTCTTCCGACCGTGGGCCACAATTTTCCTCGGAGCTCTGGAACGCTGTAGCTCAGGGGCTCGGCACCAAACCTCATTGCACCACCATCTATCATCCACAGGCGAACGACCTTTGCGAGCGATTTCACAGGTCGCTTAAAGCCGCCCTTCGGGCCAGTCTTCAAGGTGCAGGATGGGTGGACAGACTTCCATGGGTCCTTTTGGGTCTTCGTACGGTGCCCAAAGAAGACCTGCAATTGTCCTCAGCCGAACTCATTTATGGCCAGCCTCTCTGAGTACCAGGGGATTTCCTCCCTTCTCCCACAGAGCCATGGTCCGCCTCCCAGCAACTCATCAGCCACCAGGAAGCGGCCAGATGCTTCGCTCCGGTGCCTACATCAAATCACGGCTTACAGAGCTCCCACGTGCCAGCGGAGCTGAAGAATGCTGAGTACGTATTTATCCACCACGACGCTCACTGAGATCCGCTCAAGCCCCCTTACACTGGTCCTTTCCGCGTCATCAAATCAGGAGACAAATCCTTTTTGGTCGACATCGGAGGAAAGCCGGATCACATTTCGGTGGACCGATTGAAGCCGGCTCACCTGGACCTGGACTGCCCAGTCGTCGACGCTCAACCGCCGAAACGTGGCCGACCGCCCGCAGCAGCCGTGCCAGATCAACCACAGCCACCCGCCAACTCGACCACACTCGCCACGCCAGCTCAACCACAACCGCCCGCCAGCTCGACCACCGTCCATCAGCTTCCTCTGCAAGGTTACCGAAGTCGCTCGGACAGACTTGTCAGGCCTCCTCGACGTCTCACTTTTGCTGTTAAAGACAATTCTGGGGGGGCGCATGTGGCGGAGCCACCAAAGGACTCAGATCGTTTGTACATAATTCCTTTAACAACATGTTAGCTACAGTCTGAGTCTGTATCTTTATTTATGCTGTTTAACTGTACAGAGTGTGGTTGCTTTAACAGCGCGGCTAAAACGTGATGACGTCACGCCATTCATCACGTGATCCCCCACTGGCAGGAAAACATGATGACGTCATGACGTCAGCCACAGGGCTGCAGGGGCAGTCCTCGTGGAGCCTCCAGAGAGAACAGACCTACATTCAATGTTATCCTGCAGTTTCTTGTTAAAGCCTGTTTGTTTCATTAAAGTTCATTTTGTTTGATCGCCTGAGTAGAACTCTGTCTTTGAGTTAGGAACCCACGTTCCTACACCATTACAGTTTGGTTTTATATAGTTAGCAAGACTAGTGTTAAAATTCATCAATAAACTGCTGCCTACATCTATTCCCAGTCTGCATAATATGTTAAAATAAAACCTTCCCTACACATATACATAGAGCAGCAGAGTGAGAACTGTGCTTTAGTGTCACAGTGTGATTGAATACTCCTGAATTCCCAATCCCACTCTCAGCCAAAACTGGCAAACACTTTCCCACAGGAATATAAAGAAAATCAATGGGAGGTTCAACATCAGGCTATTGTTCTGCGTATCCTGGTGTTCGATTTAGAATCGCGTTGCCAAAACCCTAGGAGCAGACTGCCCATTGGTATGTGTACAGGGGTCACCAGGGAGTAGGCAAATAAAGAATCCTGCCCTTAAACTGAACAAACACTCAGGTTCAAAATTCTAACAGGGCAGGACTTCATTATAGTGCAGTGTTGGAGCTATACATGCTGTGTACTATCGGTTAGTGAATCACACCATATACTATCAGCTAGAGAGCCACACTGTATACTGTCAGTTAGTGAATCATACTGTGTACTGTATATGTGCAATGCTCCATTTAAGCTTAGCTCATTTTATGTACCAGTGATGTATTAGTGGGGTATCCCTTCCTTGTGTCAGATTTATTCCCTCCAAGCCACTTAAAACCAGATCTTTTTAAAAAACAAGCTGGCCCATGCTAGGGGCTTGGAGTCCTCAATTGTACCCTCACTAGACTGCAGTACTGGTAAAGTTTCTACGATTTAAAGCAGCGACGTCTTTTTGATAACGTTTTTAATGAACCTTTTTGTTTATAAACACTCGATGCACAGAGAGCAGATTTCATTATACTTATAGAAGTCTAGCTCAATTATAAACTTTACATAGAAGATAGGAGCAGGAGTAGGCCATTCGGCCCCTCGAGCCTGCTTGACCATTCAATGCGATCATGGCTGATCATCTTTGTTACGCTTACCCATAGAAAGCAGTAGCTTGCTTATCAAATCCATTGCTTTTTTCACAGAATCCTTTGCACTTGCTGTATTCATGGTTGCATCATTTATGGTGTCTGCAGTCTGGAACAATAAATGAATGGGTAAACGCACAGTGTCATGTGATAACAATGCACAGACTAAAACGGCTCCAAACTTGGTCAAAATTTCTCAATTTTAGCCATGGCTGTGGTGAGGATGATGCTATTGGCCTCAGCACCACTGGGTTCAAGAAAGGAAAAATGAACTTGAGTTCCTGCTCTTGGCCAATACCCAGTTACCCCGACTGAAAAAATGTGCAGAAGGGCCCTTCAGGTGAGAACAGCACCAGGCTTAGCTGTGGTGCCACCCAATGTTAAAAATCCTGTCAACACTCACTGCTCAGGGTCATACATGAAGAATGAGGTACCAGGGAATACCATCAGCTACAGAATGATACGCTAGTATAAGTCATCACCTTCATGGGAGGAAGGGTGGGTAACCAGGCTCCAGCTCCAGAGGATGTACTCAACAGTACTAGAGAACCTCGAACAGGCTCATGAACATAGGCCACCATGCAGGACTTTCAACCAAATAAAATACATGGAGCCATTCCCCTGTCCTTGGTCATTAATAACAGAATTATTTCTGTGTACAGTATTTCTAACTGTATTTTTGTGATTTTGGTATGCTTTGCTCTGACTAAATGCTATTCCAGAACCTCACAATGTTTTTCTAGAAGACTTTAGTCACTTTAGTAGGGTGGAGGCGGTAATAAACATTCATTTCTTTCACAAACTTACAAAAATACAGTGCTTCAGAACAAATACTCATATTTTGTGGAAAGTAAACCCATTGTTTTTGCCATTCAATAATCTTCTTCCAACAGATTTATGCTAGAATACTTATGGAACTGTGAATATTACATTGTCCTTTTCCCAGACTTATGCATTTCTCTCCCTTAGACAGAAGTCAGTAACAGCCCCTCAAAGACTCATAACCCCAACAATTGGTCAAATCACAGCAAGTGGATTTTTAGAGGACCAATAGGCACAAAAATCCAACCTTACTGTAAATTAGAGTAAATAGCAACACAAAGATCTCACCATCTCTGCCACCGCTGTATCTTCATCCACAGATCTCTGTTTATTTGCCACATCAGTCTGCATTCGTATCAGCTGCTCATGCATGTCTCCCACCTCTTCATCCAGTAATATAGTATCACTTAATGTAACGTCTGTATCCTCTAAAGATTTGACGGCCCTCTGTTAATAGGATTGGAACAATAACATAAGGTCATGTTGAAGGTTATTGTCAACATAAAAATTGGAGATGGTGTTTGACAGAACATTATTCAGGCTGCAAAAAGTGACAATCTACAGCATGATGACAGATCCAAGAAGATTTTGCTGTTGATAAATTATATCAGTGCAGGAGGAATGAAAATTAATGCGTTGTCCCCGATCGCATTTGTTTAGCAGGCAGTCACACTCCCAGTGTTTACTCATTTTTCTAAAATAGGAGCTGGATAAATATATGGTAAGGAATTAAACTGAAGGCTTTAAGTGCTAGACAGAAATAATCAAATATTTTATAGAACATGATGGTTCTTGTGCTGCTTTAACCTTGGAAATGTCATCTATGAATTGCAACTAGTCAGGGTTGAATAGTGCAGATTGTAGGTTAGTTTGATATCCTGGAGTTTTGCCAGATTACTTTAGGGTGCAAGGGAGATATTTCAAAGAGCTTTATTTTTTTGTACATTTTTTTTCAAATTTCCTACAATTTTCTCTCTACTGAAGGAGGTGATTTATGCTGGGATATGATTGCACAAGCCTAGACGATGAATGCTTGCAGTCTAATCGACTGTGAGTGACATTACAACTGCTCTTTATGCTGTCTTCACCCTACATCCACACAAGCATATTCTCCAACTGGGTGAACTTGTCTCCGATCAGTCACGGGTTGCATGTGGTGTAAATGGTGCCCAGTGAAAGAAGCAAAAACCAGGAGGGTCAGTCGCTTGGGCCACTTTCACTGCACTCGCTAACGTTTGGCAAAGTAACAACAGTATTCTTGGATAGAAATGGTGCATGACATGAGGACACCAAGACAGGAAGTGAGAAAATACAAGAACTTATCAGGAAAAGAATTGCAAAGCAAATTAATTGCTCAAGATGCTAACATTTGATTTCACAGTATTTAACAGAGTTGAAAATTAACCGAATATAATAGTACCCTCAGAACATCATCAGCAATAGCATCTGCCTCCCTGGCTTTCCTCTTGGCATCATTGGCAGTCGTTACTGCATTTCCCAATTGATTCTCAGCCCGATTAGTCTTTGCGTTGGCACCATCAATGGTCCTGATGATATCAGGTATTTTTTTCAAAGCATTTTCAGCAGCCGTTTTATTGCTGATCACTCTTGTGTTAAAATCTGCAACAACAAAACAAACAACATATACAAAGATTAGAATAACTAATAGTTCATGTCATCACATTTGATAAGAACATTCTCCAGACACGATTCAGCACTTTACTCAAATGAGCTGGCAAAGTCACTAATGATTATGTTCAATGTGATTAAATAATCAATCTTTTCTCTGCTCATTTAGCTTTCTTTTTCAAATTAATTTTTGGTGATTTGTTTTTGTGTTTAGCAAGATGAGAGATGTTAGCGCTGGAGAATGAAACTCTTTCCAAGTCAGGCACACAGTGTCAGCATCAAGCAATCCCAGGTCACATGGATGGTAAAGATCCACCAGCAATGTATCTCTGCCCCAATTGTAGAAAATCACTCCCTACTGCCCATTTTCATTGCCTGCTCTAGGCATTGTGTGAACTTTCTGAATGAGCTTTCAAATTTAGTGCAGAATTAGGGCTAGTTTTTCTTTTGGCAACCTGCGTCCACTAGGAACTAGATTGAGACTGTTCAAACTTATTTCACTACTTATAGCTAATAGGCAGAAGAGACTTGTACCCCTTCAGGGGCTAGATTTAAAATCTGGTCCCATAGGTGAAATGTCTTCCCTTCACCCTTTACTCATTTATGTTTCCATTGTAGCAGTGTCATGATGCACACTTTGGCTGGCCAGTAGCCAAAAAACCTACATTGACTTAAATATATGAGAACATAAGAAAGCACCGAATGATGGTAGGAATGACGTATGAAGAGAGATTGGGTCGATTAGGCTTATATTCGCTAGAGTTTAGAAGAGTGAGAGGGGATCTCATTGAAACTTATAAAATTCTAACAGGAATAGACAGACTAGATGCAGGAAGGATGTTCCCGATGGCGGGGGAGTCCAGAACCAGGGGCCACAGTCTAAGGATAAGGGGTAAGCCATTTAGGACTGAGATGAGGAGGAATTCCTTCACCCAGAGAGTGGTGAACCTGTGGAATTCTCTACCACAGAAGGCAGTTGAGGTCAACTTATTAAATATATTCAAGAAGGAGTTAGATATATTTCTTAAGGCTAAAGGGATCTAGGGATATGAGGAGAAAGCAGGGACAGGGTAGTGAATTTGGATGATCAGCCATGATCTCATTAAATGGCGGAACAGGTTTGAGGGGCCGAATGGTCTACTCCTGCTCCTATCTTCTATGTTTCTATGCAGAAAAGACTATCGGGGCCCAGAAACTCTGCTGTTCCTCCATAGGACAATCGCCTCTTTCACTTAAAGGTTCAGCAATTATGGAAGAAAGGAGTTACAAAATGTATCAGATTACAACACTTTCCCCTTTCACTTTCACTTGGAGAGTATGGCCCACTTAACACCTGCTGACAGACTTAAACACACTTAGAGCACTGGTTAGTGCCGGGTTCCCCAATTTAATGGCCCAGAAATTCGGGTCGGGGGCTTCCCGCAGGTGCAAGCCCCCGACCTACACTTACCTAGCGCGCCGGCAGTTGACCTCTTGGCCTGCGTGGAATTCCTCTCCGAGGCCTGTCCCAGAGGCCGGCGTGCTATGCTGGCGTGTCCCAGGGGCGTAGTTAGTGCGATGCGTCCCCTGGGATCACGTGAGCAACAGGCAGCCAATCGGAGCAGGGAATGCTCCATTCATAAGTCTTGACAGATAGACCTGTCAAAACGTATAAATGCTGAGGCTGTAATACTGTACTTTACCTTCAAATAATTTTTTTTTTAAATCACACTTTGTAAATAAACTATAAATGACATTAAATAACTATTTTAAACAAAAATTTAAATTTTTGAAATAAAGAATTTTATAAAAAAACGGGGCTAAAAATAAACTTACCTTGCTTTAAAGTATTTAAAAGTAAAAAACCTGTGGAAAAAATGTTTTAATTTTAAATAATTGACCACTTACCTTTGAAAATGAAGTCCTTACGGCTGCTTTTTACATTTCTAAAATGTACAGACTTACCCGCACATTAAAACCTGTAAAAAAAAAGGAAGTTCAACGCGCACGCGCAGACTCCCGTGCGCACCCGTTCGACCTCTGAACCCCTTGGTTCAGAGGATCGGAAGTGCTGGTTTCCCGCGCATGCGTAGTGCATGCAAGATTCCGGCACTTCCATCGGGTCCACACGTGAGTACTCCGTCCGTACTCACGCGTTGGGACCCGAATTTCTGGGCCAATATTTCCAAACAATGACTCGACCTCTGAAGAGGAGCCTAGTGGACAACATGTAGCATTGGGGAGACCAAACGCAGATTGGGTGACCGCTTTGCGGAACACCTCCGTTCAGTCCGTAAGGGTGACCCCGAGCTTCCGGTCGCCTGTCATTTCAATTCACCGCTCCATTCCCACTCGGACCTCACCGTCCTTGGCCTCTTGTATTGTTCCACGGAAGCTCAACGTAAACTCGAGGAACAGCACCTCATCTTCCGATTAGGCACTCTGCAGCCTTCCGGTCTCAATATCGAGTTCAACAATTTCAGATCATAACCTCGGCCCCTATTTCATTTTTACTTATATTTTTCCACTCCTTTCCTCCCCCCCCCCCTTTCCTTTTGTTTCTCTCTCACACCTGGCAGCTATCTTTTGCCCTGCCAGTACACTTTACACCTAATCCCAGCCTATTACCATCTCGTCTAGCTTCTAATCTCTTTTACTTCTTTTGGTTCTTTTATTCTTTTGTCCGATCGCAGCCCTGCCTTCGATCTAGTTCCTTTTCTCTCCAGTTTTGAAGAAGGGTCAAACCCGAAACGTCAACTCAAATTTCTCTCCACGGATGTTGCCTGACCTGCTGAGTTTTTCCAGCATTTTCTGTTGTTATTTATGTAGCATTTCTATCCTGGTTATTCTCAGTCTTGAACCTCTAACCTCCAAGAATGCTAAATCAAGAGGCAGTGACTGTGGTCCTAATCTGATCTTTATAACTGTAAGTGGGGTGAATGTGGGGAGTGGCCTCTTGAATTCTTTCTCTGGGCTCTCCCTGGGGAAAAGGATAGAATAGTAGTTCAAGGCACAATCTACTTGTCCCTTCCAGAAGGCTATGTTGAATTTTTCTCTTTGGATTTGGTATTATTGTTGTATAATTGATAATAACCATAGTGCTTACATTGCTGTGAACACAAGTTTCATATCATGTGGGGTCCAATATAATGCGAATCTGTTACTGCTATTTTGAGATGATTAAAAAATAATTTCACCAAGAGAAATACAAGGAAAAATCTCATGAATAAATGGCTAAATGAAAGCAACTGTGATCTCCTCACCTGGATGAAACCATTTTTATCCAATCGTAATATTTGCTATTTCATTTTAAAAGTACAAAGGCTGGTTACAAACCTCTTAGGTTATTCAAGATGCGATCAACTTGCTCCAATGTGTACGACCCCTTTTTAACAGCTGCTTCAGCCAAGTACTTAGCAGCATTTGCTCTGGCTTGTAGCATGTTAGCAGTCTGCAAAGAAAAGAAGTCTGTCAAAATACTACAATCAAATCCGAGAACTAAAAGCAACCCATAACTGCAACTTGTCTGCATGCCTGAGGCCATATTTTATGAAATTGCGCTGCCGGCATGGAACTTCATCTGGCAGAAGTGCATATCAGGGTTTTAGGCATGGAGAACAGCATGGCCTAAGGTCCATCGTTAACTTGAATTACCCACTGACCACTGCATCCAAATTCCCATTAACTGCTCCCATGAGCAAAGCTTTGTGCACAAGCACAAATTCATAATATATACCCTCTAGCATCCAGCATTTCTGTTCAGTAATCAACAGGCAAAATGCATACGTGAGACATTCAGTATAACCATTGCAGAGAATTTAGCTCTTGTTCGGATATAATTGAGTAAAACTATAGCTAGTGTCAAAAATCCTGGGATGAAGGGGTTGTCTTATGAGGAAAGGATGAGCAGGTTGGACCTATACTCATTGGAGTTTAGAAGAATGAGAGGTGATCTTATTGAAGCATATAATATTCTTTGGGGGATTGTCAGGGTAGATGCCAAGAGGATGTTTCCCCTCGTGGGGGAATCTAGAACTAGGGGGCATAGTTTCAGAATAAGATGGAGATGAGGAGGAATTTCTTCTCTCAGAGGGTTGTGAATCTTTGGAATTCTCTACCCCAGGGAGCAGTGGAGGCGGAGTCATTGAATATATTCAAGGGTGAGATAGACAGATTTTTGAACTACAGGGAAGACAGGGGTTATGGGGAACAGGTAGAAAAGTGGAGTTGAAGCCAAGATCAGATCAGCCATGATCTTATTAAATGGCAAAGCAGGTCGAGGGACCGAATGGCCTACTCCTGCTCCTATTTCTTATGTTCTTATGTTCTATGTTCTTATTGTGGAGGTATAGCACAAAGGTAGAGCATTTGACTGCAGATTAAGGGGTCAATGGTTCAAATCCGGGTGCCCCCATAATAATGGCCTATATGTTTGCGGCTAACATAAAAGGGAATCCAAAGGTCTTCTATAGTCATAATAACAGTAAAAGGGGTGTCAGAGGAACGGTGGGGCCAATTAGGGACCAAAATGGAGAACTATTGGTGGAGGCAAAAGGCATGGCTGAGGTACTAAATGAGTACGTCGCATTGGTGTTTGCCAAGGAAGAGGACTTTGCCAAAGCTATAGTAAACAAGAAGGTTACTGAGATACTGGATGAGATAAATATAAAGAGGAGGTACTAAAAAGGCTGGCAGTAATTAAAGTGGATAAGTCACCCGGTCTGGATGGGATGCATCCTAGGTTGCTGAGGGAAGTAAGGGTAGAAATTGTGGAGGTGCTGGCCACAATCTTCCAATCCTCCTTAGATACAGGGGTGATGCCAAAGGACTGGAGGATTGCAAATGTTACACCCTTGTTCAAAAAAGGGGAGAAAGATAAACCTGGCAATTACAGGTCAGTCAGTTTAACGTCGGTGGAGGGGAAGCTTTTAGAAACAATAATCCGCGATAAAATTAACAGTCACCTGGACAAGCGTGAACTAATAAAGGAGAGCCAGCATAGATTTGTTAAGGACAAATCGTAGTTCACTAACTTGATTGAGTTTTTTGATGAGGTAACAGAGAGTGTGGATGAGGGCAGATGATGTGTATATGGACTTTCAAAAGGCATTTGATAAAGTGCCACATATTAGGCTTGTTAGCAATAGTGAAGCCCATGGGATAAAAAGGGGCAGTAGCAGCATGGATACAAAATTGGCTAAGGGATAGAAAACAGCGTTGTGGTGAATAGCTGTTTTTCGGACTGGAAGGAGGTATAAAGTGGCATTCCCCAAGGTTCAGTACTAAGACCACTGCTGTTTTTGATATACATTAATGACTTGGACTTGGGGGTACAGGGCACAGTTTCGAAACTTGCAGATGACACAAAACTTGGAAGTGTAGTAAACAGTGAGGAAGATAGTAATAGACTTCAAGGAGACATAGGCAGGCTGGTGGAATGGGTGGACACAGGGCAGATGAAATTCAGTGCAGAGACTTGTGAGGTGATACATTTTGGTAGAAAGAATGAGGAGAGACAATACATGCTAAATGGGACAATTTTAAAGGGGGTGCAAGAAGAGAGAGAACTGGGGGTGTTTATGTACAAATCTTTGAAGGTGGCAGGACAGGTTAACAAAGCAGTTAATAAAGCATATGGGATCCTGGTTTTATAAATAGAGGCATAGAGCTCGAATTTCCAAGCCCCGTGGAGGCGGGTTTGGAGGCGGGAGTGGGGGGGAAAATTGCAGAATCGGTGGGCATGAACCCTTCCCGCCTCCATGCCCGTTTCCCAGGAGGCGGGTACCCGACCTGTGCTGGGAGCCACCTCCCCGAGGCGGGAAGGGGATTAGTGCCAATTAACTGCCTGTTAACAGGTAGTTAATAGGCAGTTTTTGGCCTAATCCCTATTTTTAGCCCTGAAGTGTGGGCTGCCCGACGGCTCCAAACCACGCCAAGTTAGCGAGGCAGACCATCGGGCTGAAGGGCTTGGAGGGTTCGAGATGTTGGCCACAAGTTGACGGAGGCGGGACTACAACCCAAAAAGTGGAAGTCCCGCCTCCATCACGTCCCCATTGACAAAATCCAGCCCATAGAGTACAAAAGCCAGGAAGTCATGCTAAAACTATATAAAACTTTAGTTCAGCCCCAGGTGGAGTATTGTGTCCAATTCTGGGCACCAAATTTTAGGAACGATGTGAAGGCTTTAGGGAGAGTACAGAAGAGGGATGAGGGATTACAGTTATGTGGATAGACTGGATAAGCTGGGGTTGTTCTTCTTGGAGCAGAGAAGGCTAAGAGATTTGATAGAGGTGTTTAAAATCATGAAGGGTTTAGATAGAGTAAATAAAAAGAAACTGTTTCCAGTGGTTGAAGGGTTGATAACGAGAGGGCACAGATTTAAGGTGGTTGGTAAAAGAACCAGCGGCGACATGAGGGAAAACCTTTTCTTGTAATGAGTGGGTAGGATTTGGAATGCACTGCCTGATAGGGTGATGGATACAGATTCAATAGTAGCCTTCAAAAGGGAATTGGATAAATACTTGAAGGTGAAAAAATTGCAGGGATATGGGGAAAGAGCAGGGGAGTGGGACTAACTGGATTGCTCTTCGAAAGAGCCAGTACAGATTCAATGGGTCGAATGGCCTCCTTCTGTTCTGTACTATTCTATGATTTTATGACTTGGGTTTGTGATGGTAACCGGGTAACCCAATAGAGCTTTAACTCTCTTCTTTTATAATGGCCAGTATACCAAAAGGCTTACAAGATAGTACTGGCCAAATAGAATGTTTTATTATTTCAAAATCAATAGCTCATGCTCTACAATAATGTTATTACAGCAATGTTACCTCATGAATGTGAAGGCCCCAGTTTAGAAGCACACTATTAACAGGTACAATGTCTTTATTCCTAGTGAAGGAAGCCAGCTATACAACAATGCATAAGTTTTGTCACAATAACATCACATGTAAGAAGCACGATCGTTCTCATATCATGCTGTACAACAAAACAACATATCAAGCAAATCTTCCCCAGCAACCTCCTTAGTTATCACAACTGTGGTGAAGGGCTTACGTTTTGCTCTATTTCTCCTTTGTCTAAAAGGTTCCTGACGTCTCTCTGGAAATCACGCACATCGTTCTTCAATCTTTCGTATAATTCAAGTTTTCTGTTCAGCTCAAGTTCTATGGCAGTTTCTTTGACCGCGAGTTGATTTGCCTCATTCTGAGGGGCAAAAAAAAAACTTTGCATTTTGATTTCCCCTAGCAAACTTCTGGAATTTCTAGGCATGTTTATGAATAATGTTTATTATACATTTCAACGTTGTCTCTATTTGTTCTCTATTTATTCCCACTTTCGCAGCTGCTCTTGTCCAGCTGGGCTTTGCCACGAAACAACAGGAGTGGAGAGGATGAAAGAACCGCCATGAAATAGCGACCGTATTTTTGTAATAAATTTGAAATAAACTTTCAAACGGCCCTGCTACACTGAAAAAAGATTCAGTGCTCATCCATCCGGTGTCCCTTATGTTGGGGAGGGGGAAGGTCAACGTTTAAATAGGTTCATCATGACCCCAAAGGAATCAAGTCAACAAACGAATTCTTAATGATAAAAAAAACTAACACCTTTCATGAAGGAATTAACTCTTGCAAGCGCCAGTAGCCCTCTGTTAATGAAGTGACTGCCTTTGCCTGTCTGAAACTAGAGAGTAGGTGGCGGCAGATTATTCAACCATTAAGGCGTCACAGCTGGGCCTGATGCTGTTCTCACCTGACATCCATACATCCAACCGGATTAACTATATAGTGATCAGCAGTGAGAAGCTGGATCATTCTGAACCCTCCCAAGCCTCGGGACACTGAACCCAATTGTAGCACCTCCCCTCTACCCCAGCTGAGATCAGCTACCTCAGCACAAACCAGGGATCAGATCTGAGCTCCCCCCCCCACCCAACTGATCTTTATGGATTCATACCACATTGATTTACTGAGGCATTTGGGGGAATTACAGAGGCCCAAGAACTGCTACCTTAGTCCCATGTAAACAAGAGAAAAGTCTTAAGAATAAGTTCACAATCATTGTTAATGAATGGATAAGTAATTAAAATAAAACAGAAATTATGGGCATACTCTTTAGTTTGTCTCCCACTGACTTTCTCACTGCTTCCAAAGCTGCTCGGTGCCCAGTTGCTTTGAGATGGGAGATTCCACCTGTTGACCCAGCTCCATGAACTAATGAAACTAATCACCAGTATGGATTACCTCCCACCTCCAATAAACAGCCTTGCAAAGATTACTTACCTCAAGGGCAGTTATGTCAATCGTAGGCAAGTTGTTCAGCTCATTGTAGATCCTCTGCGCCCTCTCACTAGCTCTCTGTGTTTTTGTAGTTATTCTGTTTGCTTGTTCGTCTAGATCCTCTGCCAGATCACTGTTCTGCTTAGACCTAACAAAATGAGATCTCTTAGAGTCGTGCAAAAAAAATACATGCAGTGGAGCCTCCATTATCAGAACTTCAATTAAATGCCAGAATTTTCACAGGGTAATTCTTTGCACAAGACATTGCCTCGTTAAATAGCCCACTAATATATCTTCCATTAGTTATATTTCATTTTCTTTTCTTGGTGATTAAACAGCATAATGTTCCCTTTATCATTTGCATTATACTTGGCTTCATTCCCATACTCAGGGTATTACTGCGCCATACGTGTAAAATCACATCTTGGACCCTTGACTATCTACAAATTATCCAGCTGGGATTGGGGGGTCCCTCCACGGTCAGATAATAGAGCTTCCACTGTACTGTTTACAGTTCTTTTGGTAATAAAGAAACAGTTGTAGCTACTCTTTCCTTAACAATGCTTCATAATTAGCACATTTTCTGTACGGCCCCAGGAGTAGTTTTATGGAGAGCATGGGCTACATTGCAGATCAATCAGTGCATGCTTCATTGGTGATGAGTAACACTCAACTCATTGTAGTCCAAGGCTCAACCATAAGCTGCTTGTCTGGGTTATATGCATTTTGACTGGATCCATTACCAAATCATAAGTGCATTTTTTTTTTGCATTTGCAACATCAATTTAAAACATTAATGGTTTCAGCTGAACATCAATTAAAACTATGAAGAATTGTTTCCAATCAAAAGATTACTTATAGTCAAAATATGGAGAATGCTTACATGAGATGAAAGAACATTGTGTAATACAAGCATTCAAATTAGTATTCTCGGATATTTCCCATCGAAACTTGCTCCCACTTACTGCTGATTTAGTAGGTTGATGGACTGTGTGGTTTTCCGATCGTCTTTGATTGCTTGAGTAATTAATTCAAGGGCTTCAAAGGATGACTTGTTGGCAGTTCTGCTGAACTGTTCTATGTTATCTGCATCTCTCACATGCCTGAATAAAGAAAAACAAAAAGATAAAAGAAAAGTTCTTAATATTTTGCTATGAAGTCGTGAAATGAAACTGGTAATGGGAAACTTAGTGGGAATAGGGATGTAAATAAAAAGACCTCTCTTACTTAGCCGCCAGTCTATGAGCCTCAGCTGCTAGGCCCGCCAGGTTGCTGCCTCCAACAGGACCTGTTGGTAATGATGGCTGTAAGAAATAACAAATGTTTATCACAGTGGCAACAAAATCTCAGCTTCCCAAACATTAAAAATTAACAATATAAATCCTCCTCCTCCCTGAAGGTGCTGAATCGTGCTTTCTCTGGATGTTGGCAATCCTCTGTTACCTTTCCCAAGTGCCCGTTCTCAATAGGGAAGGAATCACAGCTGCCTGACCTGGATCCTGACAGCCACATGAACACACTTTCCAGCAGGTGTCACTCTATACCAATCAGGAGCAAAATCCTTGGGTCATTTTCTCCCCTCGCGCTCTGATGCTAATTTAGAGCTACTGAAGTTAATTATGGTACCAGGCCAGCTCAGATCAGCTAACTCAGCACAAAACAGGGATTAAATCTGGGACCATCCTGGTCTGTATGGCTCAGTTTCACAATGATCAGTGCAACTTTCCATTGGAGTTACTGGGAAGCTTTTACATTTTTTTAGGAGAACCAGTATTGAAGATTATAATATAATTTGATGTCATGCCACCAAGATTTCTACTAATACCACATGGTTCAATGATACCATGTAATTTTCATATACAGTTCTTGCATTAAATCTGCATCATAACAAGGGACGGTGTTATAACAAGGGACAGTGTTGTAACAAGGGACAGTGTCATAGCAAGGGACAGTGTCATAGCAAGGGACAGTGTTATAACAAGGGACAGTGTTATAACTAGGGACAGTGTTATAACTAGGGACAGTGTTATAATAAGGGACAGTGTTATAATAAGGGACAGTGTCATAGCAAGGGACAGTGTCATAACTAGGGACAGTGTCATAGCAAGGGACAGTGTCATAGCAAGGGACAGTGTCATAGCAAGGGGCAGTGTTATAACTAGGGACAGTGTTATAACAAGGGACAGTCATAGCAAGGGACAGTGTCATAGCAGGTTCCAGTGCCATAGCAGGTTACAGTGTCATAGCAAGGGACAGTGTGATAACAAGGGGCAGTGTCATAGTGTGAAGGGATAGCCACATTCAGAAAAATACACCATCCTATAAACAGAATTTTGACTTTATTAAAACATGACATACTGGGTCTGGAAGTCTGGAAGCCTTAACAAACAAAAACTGTAAACAGCATACAAGCTTTTGAGATAAGATGAGTTGTTGACACTCAAACAATAGCCCTATTGAAGCAGAGGGTTACAGCTTCCAGAAAGTCTGAGCTTTGGAGGGAACACAATGGAATGACCAGTTAAAAGTGTCGTAAACCAACACTTCAGGAAAGAAACACATAAAATTAAAGAAACATGTGCCTTTGTAAAAATAACATCAAATGAAACACGGGAGGCAACAATCATTACATTGTTTTTCGGTTAAACTTGGAACACCTAGGAGATACGAAGTCTGTAATACAACCAACTGAGGTAGCTAAGAAGACAATAAAATACCCGGTTGAAGTGTTTATAATTTACATGTTGTAAACAGATACAAACAGAAGACCTTCATAAGAATGGTATCAAATAGAACCACTGCTGTCATATTGTTTTTATGATAAGTTTTGAACACCTAAAGGAGAGACATGAGTCTGAATGCTGCAAGCTGAACTGACTGTAAGAAGAGCAGGGGTCAACAGAAAAATGACTAGAGATAATTAGCTTACATCAGCAGAAAACTTCAAAGGCTATACCACTGAAAAAAGGTTATAAAAATTGGACTTTCAAATAGGAAGACAGAATTCGCTGGAAGGGGCAAAGTGATTCTCGGCTTCAGAGGCTCTGTAAGCCTACAACTCTTTGAGTCTCGGGTAATCAAAGGTATTTGATTTTGGTGGATATTCTGGAATAAGACTAAGAAATGTAAAAACGTAACGAAGTTAAGATTTGAGAATAAGGATCTCTGATAATAAGAATTGTAAGTTTTCTGTATTTGGAACTGTTAATATTGCAATTGAATCACCAGCTGTAAGTTACATTTCGGTTCTTTAATAAATCTATATTTTTTTAGAATTGTCTCACATAGTACTTCTGTATCAAACTCGCGAACTCAACCTCTGTACACTCTTTGGTGAGGAGTTGCAGAATTCTGGGGGAGTTTTCCAGACCCTCATAGTATCCGGAAGGTTACAGTCTAGTTAAACTTATTAAAAGTGCTATCTGGAGGACAATAACATCTTCAGGTTGTTCCTTTCCTTTAGAGAGAGATAGTCTGGACCTTTAGACCCAATAAAGCATCTCTAGGATTCGGCTACCTCTAACTTTAGTTGAAGGTGAAAGTCTGAGGAATACGCCTGATCCGGGGTAGCCCGAAAAGGGCTAGGACTAGTAATTATCCCTTCAATAGCAAGGGACAGTGTCATAGCAAAGGACAGTGTCATAGCAAGTTACAGTGTCATAGCAAGGGACAGTGTCATAACAAGGGACAGTGTTATAACAAGGGACAGTGTCATAGCAAGGGACAGTGTCATAGCAAGGGTCAGTCATAGCAAGGGACAGTGTCATAACAAGGGACAGTGTCATAACAAGGGACAGTGTCATAGCAAGGGACAGTGTCATAGCAAGGGTCAGTCATAGCAAGGGACAGTGTCATAACAAGGGACAGTGTTATAAGAAGGGACAGTGTTATAACAAATGACAGTGTTATAACAAGGGACAGTCATAGCAAGGGACAGTGTCATAGCAAGGGACAGTGTCATAACAAGGGACAGTGTTATTAGAAGGGACAGTGTTATGACAAGGGACAGTGTAATAACAAGGGACAGTGTCAAAGCAAGGGACAGTGTTATAACAAGGGACATTGTCATAGCAAAGGACAGTGTTATAACAAGCATGCCTCACAACATTTACCATTGGAACTAGGTTTGGGAATTAAAAAATGTTTTAAATGCCTGCGCTGCCCTGGATGTATTCCCTATGTTGACAATATTGGTGTCTTTACTGTAGCTCTTTCTGTTTTGTAAACACGAGGGCTACTGACTAAGCTTTTACCTTCAAATAATAAGAAAATACCCTTTTTGACTCATGAGGACTTACCATCTGGCCCATATGTGTCCTGCTTTCCTGGATCTTTGTCCTGACATTGCTTAGCAACCTATCTGTATTTCGGACACGATCTTCGTACGTTACTGTTAATCTTCTCGTCTCATCAACAGATTTCCCGATATTGTTCAGACGATATGTCTCAGCACCCAGCTTCTTGTTAAGATTTTTCAATTGGTCAAGATTGTTTTCATCATCCACTATAGAAAGAGTCAGATCATTACTGCTGAGGCCAGATACTGTACATTCTTGAAGTTGTGTCACTTCCACCTGGTAAATGCACCGTCTAGTGTGGTACTGTGCCACATAGACCAGGAAGATCCCAGGTTCAATCTGTGTTAAATTAGTTGATCTCAGCTGACCATTGGTAAGGGAGCTAATGTTGACCTCAGCACTTCTGAGCTCAGCAGGGGGAAAGTATCAGCCAGTGTGCCCGAGCCTGATTGCTATCCCTGCTGGAAAGTGCCCAAGTGTAGATGTTAGATGGATATCAGGATTGGGCTTGACGGTGCTGCTTCTTATGGCCAAATAGCTAGCTGAATCTGCCAAGGATCACATTTGAAAAATGGCCACTCAGATGAGTTACTGGAGGGCAGTTAGTGTCATACGAACATATGAAAATGACAGGCAGGACAAGTCTATCATGCCTGCCCCACACTCATTTTGCCTGAAGCATCATGACGACATACTTCCCACCCTCCCATCCCACAGCCATTTAATCTCCTGGGAGAGGCAAATAAACAGATTTTTTAAAACAGGGCCAATGAGGAAAAAAGAACCTATGGAAAATTCCTCTCTGTCCCCCTCAGGCAATCAAAGGGTCCAGGGAACTGTACTCCAACATGCATCAGCGTCTTCAGGAAAGGAGCAGACAAAATTGGGGAAAGAAACAAAAAATACCTTCCAGAGTGGTTTTTACACCAAATCTGAACCAATGAGCCCTGATCAACCTCAACAATCTAACACTGACAGAAAGCAAGACTCACCCAAGAGGTAAAGTCAGAAGACAGCCAACCCGCATTTTTCACACACAGTTACTAAGAGATGGCCTAACAGTGGCCTAGGGCAGGTCTCTTCTCAGTCAAGGACAGACCCATTAGATTGCGATAGAGGAGGGGAGAAATGTAAGGAGATGAAACAAAAATGAAGTGGGGGGGGGGGGAATTATTTTATGTTTTTATCTTATCTATAAAGCCTTACAACTTTTTAAATGTTTTGTTACAAAGCCAAAATGAGAGTTTACTTTCAGTTTCCTTAGCTTCAGTCATCATTTTGTTGACGATCGTTGATGCTTGCCTCAGTCTTGCCTCAAAGTCCTTGTCATTTGCTGGGCTCCCATTTGTCTTCACTTTTGAGATTAGAATTTCCAGATCTCTGACCACATTCTTGTGTTTCAACACCTGAACAGCAGATACAGAACAGGGAGTGAAAAACATTCAACAAGAAACCAAAAAATAACCAACTATCAGCCAGTAAACATTTCTCATTATCTAAAATCTCACCTCTTGAAAACAGAACTATAGATTTTCATTTTAAAAATCTCTGGCGGGATAATAACCGGATGAAGCCAGAGACAACTTTAAGAAGGACAGCCATTTCACACTGGCAGTGGCTGGGAGCACAGAAAGACCTGGAGTAATTGTGTTAGGGTAACAGTGGACAAGTCACAGACATCCCATAATCTGATGAATGGTCCAGCAATGCTGATTTAAAGCATAATCATCTTTAATTCTAAGGGATGCTTGCATGCCTTAATTTGGAATTTCCAATTTTTGTTGTCCCTTAGTTATGGGGAAATCGCAAACAAGTGTATGAAGAGCATAGTTGGAATTTTGTTAGAAATAGTGAGTTCTTTTGAAAGTTTTAGCTACAAATTACCTTCACTGCATTGTTCTATCTGAGCAACGAGGAATGACAGGGAACATAAGCTAACTGTCATTTCAAGGTATGAAGTAGTCAAAGCCTCAGGGTTTAAAATGCATCAGTGGAAATGTTAAAATGAAGTGTGAAGGATACAGCGGATCAGTTATGAAAACCCGTGGGCTGTGATTTATTTTCCATGAGTGGGCTATCCTGATAACTTATGAGTGATGAAGTTAAGTGATGGGGGGGTGATGGCTCCCTCTGTTCCATTGTGGCTTGCTTCCATTGTGACTCCAGGCAGTTTGAGTCCCAACCTTAATACTTGGCAATGGAGTTCTCAAATGTTTATGTCTGCTTTTTTACAAAATCTGTTTCCCTTATCCACTCCCAATTTTCAATCGGCCTCTCTTTAATTTAACTTCCATACACGAAGATGAACTTAAAGAAGGAATATGAGCTAAGTTCCACGCTTTCATCAGGCCCCAAATGTTTACGCTGATTTTCCCTTGTTTGCTCAGATTTTTCTGTCTGGCATATGCTAATAAGATTGGCAATAAGATTGGTGTAAAAACAGGCATAACTTTCAGCATAATTCCATGTAAGCGCAAATGAGGAAATTCCAGTCCTACAGTTTTAAAAAGAAAAGCTAACTGAGTCTTCTCTTAGCCAACACTTAAAGAGCAGTATTAGCTCCTCTTTAGACTCTTGTGCAGTTGGGGCCAGGTGCCTACCTTATCTTTTACTGCCAGGTAACAGTTCGGGCACTCCTGGCAGCCTGTGGTCCTATTGTAATAGGTGTTTCCTGCACACTGGTTACACCGATCTCCAAACACTCCTGGCTTGCAATCACATGTGCCATCGCTCCTGCACTGTAAGGACCAAGAACCACTTGGGTCACAGTTACACGCTGCAAAAGTAACATCATTTTTTATTAAAGGTCTGTTCCTTCATTTCCTTTCATATAAAAGCATAACAATTCTCAGGTAAAAAGAAAAAAGAACAGGAATATTGGAAATTTGAAACAAAAGGCAGAAAGTGCACAGCAGGGCTCGCATTCCTTTATTTCATAATGATTAGTTAAATATTGAAACATAGTTTTCCATACAAGCAATCCCAGCCCAGGCATTGGTATCAAACCCATTTTAGTACAGGAGACAAGAAGAAGTGGGGCTGCATTTTCTTGCACTATCTTGCCTGAAATCAGGAAGGAGAGCAGTGGAAACAGGGGGGGGGTGAAATTTGGTGGTGAAGCCTATGCTGCTTCACTGCCCTGACCTCGGTTACTCCCCCACCCCCCCACCGCCACCTCCACTGCTGCTGGATGCCCCTTCCCCACCACCACAATCAAATATCAGGGAGGCAGGTCTTGAATCCCTGTCAGAATTTCCGAGCTAAGTTACTGCCACTTCCCAGTTCCATCGTGTGGAAGGTGGCAGTAGGCCTCGGGAAGTGGCGATACACGCTCTGAGGTCCCCCATTAGAGGGAGAGGGTTTTGTAGCAGCCACTTCTTCCTCCCTTCTGACTGTCACTAAACTAACTGTGTAGGCCTGAGTCTTTGTCAAGGTTTACAATGCTGCCAATTCTCCTGTCTTAGGACTCTTCTGCCCCTTTAAATGCCCAGATGCCTCTTTTGGTGCTGCAGCAGAGGTCCCATTGCAGTACCACTGGGATTCTGCAACCAGGAACTAAAGGGTTCCCTCTTGGCAATGGGAATCCAGCTGGGTACCTGCCATGCACGGGTGATGAACCCAAACCTAGCAAACAGGGAAGAAAACCTCATCCTCAGTAATCTAAACTTAGTAACTCTAAAATACTTTTAATGTGAGAAAACATAAAATAAAATTGTATTTTAAAACAATTGAGAACATCAAGGATGGATTGCAACTTGCTTTAATGTAAAACTGGGCTTGCTTCGTGTAGATTTGTCGCACAGAAACAGTAAACTTTATGCCGTGGAATCTGTCTACATATAAACCAGCATATGTAAAGTTCAAAGACAATTCTTACGTTTGCACTTTTCAGATGGATTGGAAGCAAGTGCATTTCCATAAAAGCCAGCTTTACATCTCTCACAGTGAGGTCCTGCAGTGTTGTAGAGGCAGTCCCGACATTCTCCAGTCCACTGATCGCAGTTCCCAACTGAATTGGGATCAACGTTTCTGTTGCAGGCACAAGGTTGGCAGGATCTGCCTGACTGTGGGTAACCAAAGTATCCTTCCTCACACATTTCACACCGTTTACCTAGGGAATTTGTACAATAACATCAAGGAATGGAAACTACATGCATTTGAATGTTAAAGTATATATTAACTAAACAGAAAGCAAACCTAGTTACAAAGCCTGTCTATATTTTTCTCATAGTTGCACCCTGTCATGTTAAATTAAGTGTCAATGCAGGAGCAGCTAATCCTTCAGCAATCTGTATACTAAGGTGTGAATGGGGAAGAGTTTGGCTTGTCAGAACTCTATATAATGGCAATGAATGGGAAATGGTTTGGTACGTTTAAATTCTGTATAGTGACAGTGAATGGAAATGGGTTTGGTTCATTGTAATTCTTTCTAATGGTAGTGAATGAAAAAGGTATTTGGTTTGTTGGAATTCCATATAAATAGTAAAATTCTTAACAGAGTGGAATAGCAGTGAGATTTAGTGGTACAGATACACAGATTTGAGGTACAAACCATTATTGAAGCAAAGTCAATGAATCCTTTTAAAAGGGAATTATATAATTGCTTGATTATTCACCTCGTTTGCTGTTTGTGAAACCTTGCTATGCACAAGCTGATTGCCCATGTAACAACAGTGACGGCACTTCAAAAGTTGACTATTGACTGTAAGGCACTTTGGGTCATCCTGAGGACGTGAAAGGTGCTACATAAATACAATTTGTTTTCTTCTTTCATTAGATGGCAGTAGCCATTTAACCAAAGTTGCAGTATACACTTATTTGACACAGACTGTATAGGACTGTGTTATGAATAGCTTTTGGAACTTTAATTATCTGCCATAATGGAAGGGAGGAGAATCAAGTCCCCAGGATTTGGCTTTATATGTATTTTACAGCAGTATCCGATTTATAACATCCTATATCTACAGGAAAAACAGGTACAATACAAGTTACAAATGAAGCATTGTGAGGATTAATTCACTGCTGCAGGAGATGAAATACAAAGAACAAAGAAATTTAGTTAGCTGTGCAATGGGGCATCTTCTCAAGTAAGGCTTCATCCCAATAATATTCTAATGAACTTTCGAGAAGGCAGATAATTGGAATATGGATAATGAAAGTTCTACTGTACAGTTTTGCATTATGGGTACATTTTCCACAGGCATTTACATGCAAGTGTGTTAGACACATTAGGAAGCTGTGCCATTTATGTTGAATGCATAAAATCATATTAGTTCTAACCTTAGGTGTACGGTGAATGGTGCCTATTTGTGTAGAAGTACCCTGCAGTGGTGTTTCTTTCTGTTAGTGTTATTTTTAACAGCTTTTACATGGTTAAACCTGATAGGTTGTACCCAAGACTTACCCATCATTTTTGCTGGACAGCCCACACAAATTACCTCTGTTGTGCCTGCTGTCACAGTGCAACCTGTACCCCTTGGGCAAGGGCAAATCCTGCAGCCACTTGGTTCTGAAGAATCAGTGTAGTAACCGTGTGGGCAATTGTCTCTGGCATGATCATTGGAGAAACAGGAACCTAGCAGGCAACATGGAAGAGCACTTCATTAATAGTCAAAGATATTGATTGGACAAATGGGTACAAATGGGTACTATCCCCTTACTCAACATATATTAATCCAGTTTCTTTTTAAAGATGTCAATTGACACCAAGTCAACTACCTTCTCTGAGAGTTTGTTCCACATCCACTATCCTGTGGGGATCTCTAACCTTGCAGAAAACTTATGAATTCTGTACTTGTGTCCTCTACTCCTGTGTTCATTGTCCACGTTAAATACTTGCTGACTTCCACCTCATCTATATCTATATTATGAACACCTGTATCATGTCTCCCCTCAGTCTCCTTTTCCTCCAGCAAAAGTTTAGTCATTTGAGCTTATCTTGGTAATTTAGTCCCTTAAGGCCTGGAACCAGCCTGGTAATTGTTGTCTGGATCCTTTCTATCCTTTTTCTGGTAGGGTGCCCAAAACTGCACACCATACTCCAGAATTGGCCTTACTATTGAGCAGAGCAGTATAACATGTTCTGGCTTGTAGACCAATGCTCTACGGATGCACCTTAGTACTGTACCTGAATTACCTGATTGATAACCGCCTCACATATGAAATACTGGAAAATCCTTTCTTCATTTTCAACACACACGTAAGTTACCCCAGTCATAAATATTATGCAATATGTAAGAAATCTTAAAATTTGATCCTTCAGCAAACTCCGCCTTTGGACAAGTCACGGAGGAGGAGCTGGCAAGCATTATGATTAAATTTAATATACTTTTTTTATCTCTCTGTCTATCTCTGTAGGGGCTTTTTTTTTAACTAATATTGAATTATTAACTGTGAACCCTGATCACAACACTATCAGAACTGCCTAAAGAAGTTGTTGAGTCAAAGAGTGTGAGAGTGCTGAATTTATGATCAGCAGATTAAGTATTAAATCAGGGATGTTCCAGTGATGCATTTTTTAATCTATAAAGTGGCACTCGACTGAACACAAAAGCACAATTGTGGCAGAACCACTGAATGACTCTGGCTGACTGTATATAATTCTCTTTAACGATGTTCTAACACCAGCCTAAACCTGTACCATTGTGTTTTGTATATAGAGTTTGCATGTACGGGGCGCGGCCCCTTTAAGAGCGTGGGAAAACGCGGACAAACGCGATGACGTCACGTCGCAAACCACGGGACCGCCCAGGCAGTCCTCGTGGCATCTCCATTGGGTAAAGACCTGTTTAATTGTTCTCTGGTGTCGTTCTCAGTTATTCGTAGGAATTCGTTAATTCCTACATTGGTGACCCCGTTTTTGTGAACGTTTTCACAAAAGAAGAGCACAGCATGGAAGCAAACGCCGTTTCGTTGAAGCTACCGCAGTTCTGGGAGCAGCAAGCGCCCTCATGGTTTATTCAGGTCGAGGCTCAGTTCGCCCTGAGGAACATCGATGCGGATCAGACCAAGTATCTTTATGTGGTCTCCTCACTCGACAGCTCTACCGCCTCTCGGATCGTCAGCCTCCTCAAAAACCCCCCAACGGAGCGCAAGTATGAAACCCTCAAAGCGCGGTTACTGCAGGTTTTTGGGCTCACGAAATCGGAGCGCGCCCGTTGATTACTCGCTATGCCCGGGCTCGGGGACTCCAAGCCTTCAGAGTTGATGAGCCAAATGCTCACACTCCTGGGCTCAGAATGGGAATGTTTCCTATTCCGCGAGATTTTCCTCAGCCAACTGCCTGAACAGGTACAAGCTGCCCTGGCCAGATCTGAAGTTGAAGACTGCGCAACACTCGCTGCGGAGGCTGACAAAATTTTCGCTGTAACTCGGCAGTACTGCGCCGCCACGAGGCACCCATCCCCCGCAGACGCCACCCCAGCTCGTCAGCCTGCTGGACTGTGTTTCTACCACGCGCAGTTCAGCGCGAAGGTGAAGCGTTGCCGCCCTCCCTGCAGTTTTCCCCCCAAAAAACCAACTGACACTGCGACCACCGAGGAACAGGTCTAATGGGCACCCCGCGGTCGCGATGGCGGTCGGCAACGCGGGAAAATTGCTGTTTATCTCCGACACTCTCTCCAGTCGTCGTTTTCTGTGCGACACCAGAGCGCAGTGCAGCATTTTACCCGCGTCCGCCCTCGAGGTGCAGACGGGGAATCACGGCCCCACCCTTGAAGCGGCCAATGGCGGAGCAATTCGGACCTTCGGCAGTGGAGGTGTGCCTCGGGGGGCAACGTTTTCACTGGGAATTTGTTACGGCCAAAGATTCCCAGCCCCTCCTCGGCGCGGATTTCCTGTGCGCCAACAGCCTCCTGGTCGATGTCAGGAACCGGCGGCTGATCAACGCAGCAACTTTTAATTCTCTTCCGTGTTACCGCAGTAACACTACGTCACGCACCGTCTCCTGTGCGTTCCCGACTCCTGATGAGTTCGCTCGCCTGCTCGGCGAATTCCCCGACCTGACAAGATCCACGTTCTCCTCCACAGCCACGAAACATGGCGTGGAACACCACATCACCACCAACGGCCCCCCAGTCTACGCGCGGGCCCGGCACCTGGAACCTGGCAAGCTGGCGGTCGCAAAGGTGGAGTTTGCAACCATGGAACAGTTAGGGATTATTCGCCGGTCGAATAGTCCCTGGTCTTCACCCCTCCATATCGTCCCGAAGCCTGGCGGCGGATGGCGGCCATGCGGCGACTATCGACACCTAAACGACGCCACCACTCCCGATCGGTACCCGATCCCCCATATCCAGGATTTCTCTGCCCATTTGGCAGGGAACACCGTGTTCTCTAAAGTCGACCTCATCCGGGGCTTCCACCAGGTTCCAGTTCATCCACAAGACGTCCAGAAGACCGCAGTCATCACCCCATTCAGCCTCTTCGAGTTTTTAAGAATGCCGTTTGGGTTAAAGAACGCCGCCCAGGCTTTCCAACGCCTGATGGACTCCGTGCTGCGGGACCTCAAGTTCCTCTTCGTCTACCTGGATGACATTCTAATTGGCAGTCCTACTAAGGAAGAATATACCTGTCACCTGCGCACCCTTTTTCGACGCCTCAGCCAACACGGCCTGATTATCAACCCGGCCAAGTGTCAGTTTGGCCTGCACCAAATTGACTTCCTGGGGCATCGCATCACCTCCGAGGGAGCGGTTCCTTTACCTTCGAAGGTAGAGGCGGTGACATCCTTTCCACGCCTGCAGAACATAAAGGCCCTGCAGGAATGCCTAGGCATGGTAAACTTTTACCACCGTTTCGTGCCTAAGGCGGCACTACTCATGCAGCCCCTGTATGAGGCCCTCAAGGGCAAGACTGGCAAGAACCCGGTAGACTGGATGGATGACATGGCCCGAGTGTTCGCCAACAACAAAAGCGCCTTAGCCAACGCGACTATGCTGGCGCACCCGCTGCCAGGAGCCACCATCGCCCTCACCACCGACGCATTGGACTACACAGTTGGTGCCGTGCAACAGCAGTGGGTGAACGGGACGTGGCAGCCGTTGGCATTCTTCAGCCGTCAACTATGGCAGAATGAGAGAGCATGCAGCACGTTCGACCGGGAGTTGCTCGCCCTTTTTCTGGCCATCGGCCATTTTCGGTTCCTTCTGGAAGGACGTCCTTTCACCGCCTTTGTGGACCATAAGCCGCTGACCTTTGCAATGTCCAAGACCGCCGAACTGTGGTCAGCCCGACAGCAACGTCAACTGACCTACATATCCGAATTCACCACGGATATACGGCACGTGACCTGTAAGGACAACCTGGTGGCAGACTGCCTCTCCCGCGCGATCATCAATACGGTTCATTTGGGCGTCGACTACGCCCTTATGGCAGCGGACCAAGCCTCAGACCCGGAAGTCCAAGCTTACAGAACGGCCATCACTGGCCTCCAGTTGGCCGACGTCAAGTTCCATTCGGCAGGTACCACGCTGTTGTGTGATGTCTCCGTACAGGATCCTCGCCCTGTCGTGCCGGTCGTCTGGCGCCGCAAAGTGTTCGACGCCATACATGGGTTGTCACACCCTGGAATGAAGGCCTCTCAGAAGCTGATGTCAGTGAAATTTGTATGGCATGGCATGCATAAAGACGTCCGCGACTGGGCCAACACCTGCGTGGTCTGCCAAAAGGCCAAGGTACAGTGCCACGTCAAAGCTCCGTTGGCCACCTTCACAGTTCCGGAGCGACGTTTTGACCATGCCAACGTGGACCTGGTAGGACCACTCCCACCCTCCCATGGTTTTTCACACATCCTGACCATGGTTGACCGCACCACCAGATGGCCAGAGGCGGTCCCCCTGTCATCCATTGCTTCGGCGTACGTGGCCAGGGCGTTCATTTCCTCCTGGATCGCCCGTTTCGGAGTGCCTGCAGATATTTCGTCGGACAGGGGACCGCAGTTTTCCTCCGAACTCTGGAATGCAGTGGCCCAAGGACTCGGTGTTAAATTACACCGCACCACAGCCTACCACCCACAGGCGAAGGGCCTCTGCGAACGCTTCCACCGCTCAATGAAAGCTGCCCTGAGGGCCAGCCTCCAGGACGCTGGATGGGTGGACAAGCTACCGTGGGTCCTGTTGGGCCTTCGCACGGACCCCAAAGAAGACCTTCACTCTTCATCAGCGGAACTCATGTATGGTCAGCCACTGCGAGTCCCAGGGGATTTCCTACCAACATCGATGGAGCCCTGGTCCGCGTCTGCCCAGCTTGCTAGTCACCAAGAGGCGGCCAGATGTTTCGCACCGGTGCCCACTTCGTCACACGTTCCCACGGAGCTTCACAAGGCTGAATACATTTTTATTTGCCACGACGCACATAGGGATCCGCTCAAGGCCCCATATACCGCGTGTTGGAAGCAGGGGACAAAACCTTCACGGTAGATGTCGGTGGTAAACCGGACCACATTTCGGTCGACCGCTTAAAGCCGGCACATTTGGACCTCGACCACCCCATCGAGACAGCACAACCGCCGAGATGGGGTCGGCCACCCATCGTCGTTTCAGCAGACCAAGTGCGGCCGCCCGCCAGACCGCCAGCCGCCCTGCAGCCTCCGCCTCGAGAGTACAGGAGTCGTTCTGACAGGCTCGTCAGACCCCCTCACCATTTGACTTTGTCCGTTAAAGCGAATTCTGGGGGGGCGCATGTGGCAGAACCACTGATTGACTCTGGCTAACTGTATATAATTCTCTTTAACGATGTTCTAACACCAGCCTAAACCGGTACCATTGTGTTAGGCATTACTGTGTTTTGTATATAGAGTTTGCATGTATGGGGCGTGGCCCCTTTAAGAGCGTGGGGAAACGCGATGGCGTCACATCGCAAACCACGGGACCGCCCAGGCAGTCCTCGTGGCATCTCCGTTGAGTAAAGACCTGTTTAATTGTTCTCTGGTGTCGTTCTCAGTTATTCGTAGGAATTCGTTAATTCCTACACAATAACAATTTTGCTACACCTAGCGCACTGCGGAGCTATTCCCAATGTCAGATACAGCTACTCCTGAAAGCTGGTGTTTCTCAATTGTTTCATTGGTGTTCACTGATCAAATAGATCAACGGAAATAAACAGAAGAAAAAAGAATGTAAAATTTCACCCAAGTTCATTTTAAAAGGGATGTTCATGGTAAGACTTAGGCATTAAAGGGCGTTTCCAAATTGCTTTTAGCTAATCTTTACTGTTTTGTAAATGCACAATGCAATGCTGCAATTTACATCAAGATTGTTGCATTGAGAAACGTTACTTGGCGAAGCCCCTGTAATTTGAATAGAGTGGATTTTATCTTCCTGCACTGTTCCGACACACTGGGCGAGCTTTTGGAAAATGTCTCGTCCATCCTCAGGAAGGCATGGTCCCAAAAATGCAAGAGACATGTCTATATATAAATTATCATCGCATTGTTCCCATATGGATCTTATGAGCTTCACCTCACCCACCTAACAAATATTACATCCTTAAGAAACAGCTTTCAACAAAGGATGGAAGACGAATTCTGTCCAATACATGGATAATTCTTGCAAAAATTGCCAAAATACAAAGGTGATTAAGAAAATAAACAA
This sequence comes from Somniosus microcephalus, assembly GCF_052327205.1. Lineage (NCBI taxonomy): Eukaryota > Metazoa > Chordata > Chondrichthyes > Squaliformes > Somniosidae > Somniosus > Somniosus microcephalus. The sequence goes on along the minus strand of NC_140989.1, from coordinate 278,071,622 downwards.
ATTCACTTGTAACTGTTATTTTGGCACAAAGGCAATTACTGAGATCTGATGGGATACCTTGTCTTAACAGTATTCCATGTAAATTCCTCCATCATCGTTTATACTGCCATCCATTTTCACAAAGAGTGCTGCAAACATTTATATAACACTAAGTAGTAGATCACGGTCTGCCACCTCGAACTCTAGTCTATGCCAATCTATCAGCAAACCCACCAGTTTCAGGGTCACAGGTGTCACTGGAGCCTCGACAGGTGCATGGCACACACTCGCTAAAACTTCCGAGCTTGCGTCTTTGCCTCGTGTAACCTCTTGCACATTTCTCACAGAATCGTCCCTCATAACTTGTTGGACATGTACACTTCTCTACCCACTGAGCAGGGCTTCCAGCACCAGGTCGGGCTGTCTGCAGAACCACATTATCCAAGTGTCCGGCACCTGTAATACAAAATATCGAGGTCACTTCCAGTGCCATGTAACTAAACTGCAGTCTGCTTCAATAGTTTAATAAAAGATTTAAAAAGGAGATACATGGTAACTAAGTGCCATACTTTCTAAACTTAAATTATGTGTCTCTTCATTGCTTGTGACTGTATTCATTCAGCCATTTACCCTGTTGTATCTAATACACTGTCACCTAGCAATCTTTCACTAGGAGTACCTTTAAAATGCCCTCCTATTTTCAGCAGTGCAACATAGGATTCAGGGAGTCAAGGTACAGGAATATTTGGAGCAGGACTGATGTTCTGCCCCTAACAAGTTGGTTTTCCAGGCCCTCTTATGCCTGGACCCAAAGTGCATTTCACCCGCAATGATCTGAACATGCTGGCATTTCCAGGTTCAAGTCATTATCGTGCCTCCAATGTGGCCCTGGCAGAGACCCATCCCCTGGCAGAGGCCTGTGTGCAGAATAGAGGGTGGAAATCCAACCCCTGCTACAGGCCTGAGAGGCCTTGTAACAGCAGTAATGGCCACCATCTGCAGAGCCTTTCAGCTGCTGTCCAAAAGCAGCAGCCAGAAAGCCTGCAGGTCTGTAGATCTTCTTGAGCAACCAAGATGGAACTTATCATTTATTGGGCTCCTTCAGGTGCCACCCAGACTCTGCTCAGATCCACCAGCCTGAGCAGAGCTGGATGCAGGGCCTAAGGCCCACTTTTGGAAGTTCCTCCAAATAAAATCCCCACAGGCACTTCAAGAGGAGGTGGGAGGCCCCAAAGTACCCCTGTCTTGCCTCATTAACATGGTTGCATTCCATCTGGATGAACCTGCTGGGGTAGCTCTGGAAAATCAGGGTCAACGTGAAGAGGGTGAGACCCACCATCATGGGTCTCTGCCCCCTTTTCTTCTTCTTTGTCCCTGGGAACTGAGTGTCCTCCAGGTGCACTGGAGAGGAAAACCAGGAGTCACTGGATAATGATCAGCAGCAAGAATGGTTGGCTGACTTTTTCCCCCTAGCCTGGAGCTAATTGTAGCTCCTTTACTGCCATCCTGCTGAAATGAGCTAACTCAGGAATCTAGCCTAGAGCCTTCCTGGTCAGTATAGCTCAGTTCCACACTGGCCAATGCATTTAACCACAAAGATATCAGGAAATAAAAGGCACCATTTTTAATTTAATGTTGGATTTTATCATTTCCCATTTAGCAGTTTGAGATTTCCTACATCTACTATAGAAAGAAAAAGCTATTGTATGTTACAAACATTTTTGGTGCATATAATTTGCGTATAGATTACAATCTTCTATTAGCATCTAACCTTATACACTAATTAATCTGGAAAAGAGAAAAAATAGAGAAGAAATAAAATTATAAAATGAAATGCCTATTACATGAAGCTTGCTTTAACAACTTTTGCTGTTCCTATAACCCTTGACACTATTAAAGTCCAACTTTTAGTTAACTAGTAGAGTTGAGAGTATATACTGAATGTGCCCTCACTGGGCCAAATATATGCATAGGAGCTATTATAATCCTTTGCCTGGATATAACAGCACTTCATTTATGATTATTAATATGACTAGAAAAGTGTATGGATAATTGGTTGATTCTTCAAACTCTTCATGTCTGCTTCACATTATTTCTAGAAACCTTTTCTCACTTCTTTATCTTATTTTTGTTTCTCAGCTTAATTTTCAGCACTGTTCTTCCTCCATTTCATTTATTTTTTATAAACATGGTAATGTCTTATGAATAAAGTGAGCTTTCAGAAGGCTTACTTTGCCTGTTGTATGAACCACGGATTTTGATGGCCTTGAGGTCACCGAGCACCCGCTGGAAGTCAAGGGAAGTTAGAAATGGCTTCCATCCATACTCCAGACCCTCATGGAGTCTACAAAGCGAAACAGGATCATTAACATTTTCACTTAAGCCTCTACCATTGGCTAATAAACAAAAGCAAATTACCATCAACAGGATGTTACAGTCTTTTAGGCCAGCTATATGACACAGTTTGTGTTATTGTGAAGCACTTATCTGGTAATGCACATGTCAATGGCTCTGTCAATAGCTCAATGACACATGGCTCTGTCAATAGCCAATTAAACAATAAACTCAATCATGTCCTTAAACCTTACAGCAAAGTTGACTACACGGCTGTTGTAGAGTAAATCACTGGAAAATTTACATCCTTTTGATATACAATACACTTTGGACTCAATGTTAAAATGTTCCCATTTGGTGCAGGTCAGGCCTGTGCCTGATTTCACAATGCAAGCATCCATTGTGAGATGTTAATCCTTCACTATGTGCCTGGAGATGGAATGACCTGATTGTACCCAATCCACGTTCAGGACAAAAAATATTTTATTCACAGGTTAACTGAAATGAAAAAATGTTGGATTCAGAACATCTGCTATATCTACCTGTAGTTGTATGTCTGCTTGCTCGTAGAAGGGATTGGGTTATTTTGCGCGTTCACTTGTGCACTCAGTGTCTGACTAGTTCCTTCCAGGATCAGATCTTCTACTGACGGGTAGGCGCCATTCCTTTCCACATAGAATGTGAAGGAGAGGTTTTGCCCATAACTCAACACTTGATTTCCCACAAAGTTGGCTACAATGAAAGTAATGAAACATGAGTAATGACCTTTATATTCAACCTATCATTCTGCACAACACAGTTCCTTAACCTGAAACAGGCCACAGTATTGGCTCCGCCTTTAGTCAATTACCAACTATTAATAATAAATAGTTTCATCAATGTCGTCCTTAATCCTTGTAAAGAAGTTGAGTAATAAATCATTATTATGGAGTAGAGAAAACCAATGGACAATCACACTTTTAACTTGATCACTGTTTTCATAATTTAGCTAGCATAATCATTTTAAAAATGATATCTTGTAGTTCTTGTGCACTTCTCCCATATATGTTACACTGACAAGGGCTGCAGAGATGGGATAGCTACTGAGAGTCATTACGAAAGTAGTAGTAACAGAGTAAATAATGTCAACAACAGAGGTAGGCCGCAGTATAGTAACTCCCTGGGGTTACAGTGCTATGGCAGTCAGTGAGGGGGCCAGAGTATGAAGTTTTTAAAAATATAAGCATTGCAGATACTAACAATTTTTCAAGATTTGTTGATAAGATTTCAGAATTACCAAACCTGAAAATCTAATGATTCCTGTTAACAACATAAAATGTCACATAAAAGCAACACTTTCTTAAGGTGAGAATGTAAGAAACAACATCAGAATAGATCAGTATTGATAGTCAATATACTTTAAAACTTTACAAGCTCCAGCAAAATTGACAACCCAAATCCCATAGTCCATGCCTGTATTATAAAGTAATGAATGTTATCTGTCATCCTTATCTGAGGAAGGATGTTCCCCTTATCTGAGGAAGGATGTTCTTGCCATGGAGGGAGTGCAGCGAAGATTCACCAGACTGATACCTGGGATGGCAGGAATGACGTATGAGGAGAGATTGGGTCGATTGGGCATATACTCGCTGGAGGTTAGAAGAATGAGAGGGGATCTCATTGAAACTTATAAAATTCTAACAGGACTAGACAGACTAGATGCAGGAAGGATGTTCCTGATGGCGGGGGAGTCCAGAACCAGGGGTCACAGTCTAAAGATAAGGGGTAAGCCATTTAGGACAGAGATGAGGAGGAATTTCTTCACCCAGAGAGTGGTGAACCTGTGGAATTCTCTACCACAGAAGGCAGTTCAGGCCAATTCATTAAATATATTCAAGAAGGAGTTAGATATATTTCTTAATGCTGAAGGGATCAAGGGATGTGGGGAGAAGGCAGGGACAGGGTACTGAGTTTGGATGATCAGCCATGATCTCACTGAATGGCGGAGCAGGCTCGAGGGGCCGAATGGCCTACTCCTGCTCCTATTTTCTATGTTTCTATGTTTCTATAGTTAAGAATTTGCAAGCCACTTGTGACTGTGTAAAACAGTAAGTTCCCGATTCTTGAAGAGACTCTAAAATGAGTCAAAAAGTTGTCATGCCTGAGATAGAGATCACTGTAAGTACAGTAATCAAAACCATCCAAAAGCCTCTATTTCATATGGGCAGTTTATCAAAGCATGGATCAGCAATTCAACATACATACATATGAAACAGGAATAACAAAATTGTGAGGCGAATACATGAAGTGCCCATAATTGTTCTCAACTCACCTGAAGCAACAAAGAATATTGGGTATTCATCTTTGGCTTCAACGATAATGTCACGTGATGATGATGATCTCATAAGAGGGAGATCACGACCCCTACGGTGTTGTGCTTTCCATCCTTCGGCTTCTGCTCACAAGAACAAATCGCACACTCTTTGTAATTAAAATGATAATGTTAATGGTCATTAATAGAGAAATATCCCAATTTAGTAGCAATTAGTAAGTTAAACAAAACTAACTTTAAGCCATATAAAGATATTATCCTGGAAGATATTACCACGTTTGGGACATTATTACACAAATGTTGAATGAGCTCACATAAAATTCTCTCTTCACTATCTTAATTTCAATATAATGAAGAGGAATTTGATACGAATATGTTAAGCATTCGTGTGGTAACATCACTGACAGCAATTTCTAACTTATATGGCTTACTGGTAATTTAATTGTGTTAAACTATTGGCAGTGAAATATCTTTCAGACGTGTTTTTGTGGTGTATTCCTGTTCTGAAATATTTCAAGTTGGGGTAACTTGCTTAACAATATTGTGACTAAAGTGATGATGTCAATGCAGTGACTACAGTTGCATAACACCACAAGATTAGCTTTTAAATCTATATCGTCTGAGGTGCAAATCAGTTTTTTGGTTCAGGGGGTGGTTAAAATGCCACAGAATGGCCTTTCAGCTCTTAAACTTGATCCCCTGCTGTATACTCTTATCATAGGAACATACTCTTATCAGGCTTCCTTTCCCTGCTACTGCTACAAGAGCACAGATTCATGCAAAGCTGGGAATAGCCAGTCTCCAACCGACCAGCCTGAGGATAGTATCCACCTTACTTCTTCCTGTTCACCTTCTGAAGGATCGATTCCTTGCTGGGGTATGGTTCTATGGACACTGGTTGCACTCCAGAACCTCTTCATTTGGATGTTTGTAGGCTAATTGAGCAGTGGGAACATTAGAGCTGAGATGATGAAATGAATAGCAATCAAGAGCAGGAACCTTGGCTAGTTTTCCTCTTCCAAATCTGAGGGTGCCTAGGCCAATTGTAGCACCTAACAATGTAGTTCATGTTTTAAATACTAATATGACAATAATATGTTGTTCCATGATCATTACAAGCAAATTATTACGAGGACCTTTTTTATTTAGCTTACTCAGCCATTCCTTCCATACTGGGTTGAATTTAATGGTCTGGCTCCACCGTGAGTTCTGACTCATGATGCCACTGTCATTCTTAATGGCATTTTAATTAAATTCCTGTCAAGACTGTTTTTTTTTGGATGTCCCCCTCACTGATGGATGACACCTCAGTTCATTGCAGTCGAGCTGCTGCAGTACCTGAATCAAAGGTGGAGGTGATGCGATCCTTCCTGTAACCACCTTCCACATTGCAGACTGAGGAATGCCCGAAGCAGAAACACGCTGAGCAGCCCATGGGGTTGTCTGGATGAAGGTTGTGATAACCCAACTTGCAACTGTGGGAGAGAATCAAACATTTGGAAAATTATGTTTCTTGTCCCTTTTTTCCCCTCCAGTTATTCTCCCCTGAGGGTGCAGATACAAGTTCTGTAACTTGTGATGGAGGGCAGCACCTACTTTGATGGTCATTCTGCAAGTGTGAGCTTAGAACGTGATTGTCGACAGACTGAAAAACGTGCAGCGCACCACAGCCAAGGCTCATTCCTATCCTTAGCCGCATGTGTTTGCCAACACAGGTCAATCAATAGCAATTAGGTGTGGGAAACCCTGGCTGAATTTTCACCTCCATAGATAAGGGGTACTTGTAGTGTATGTACCTTTAAGAGAGAACTACTTTTACAGCTCCTGTATACTGTAGTACCGGCAGTGACCACACCTGTATATAAGCCTTGAGCATGCCTCTGTACTGTTAGTCTTTAGACTACCCTCCTCCAGTAAACACCAGTTGATTGTTAATTTACAGCCTCCGTCTAGTTATTGGAAAACATCATACTTTAAGAATCACGGATTCAACAGTACTGACAGCTAATTGCTGCACTCCCTAATGCTGTTTGATTGAAATCTGCAAACTCAGCACACAAAGGGAATTAAACTTGAGGCTTCCCTGGTCTATATAGCTCAGTTCCACGCAGTGCCATGCACTTACACACTGAGCCATTACACAGGGTGATCCATTCAACTCCTCTGCCTTGTGATCTGAAGATTTAAGAAAAAATGATGCCTTTCTTCAGCTGCTCCAGGGGCTGCTGACCATGTTACACTGCGGCAATCCTCTGAGACCTGCCACAACTCATTGCTCCCCCCCACCCCAGGCAGACTCCCTCCAAAGGCTAGAAAGTCTGCCTAAAAAATGAAAAAGTGACCCTGCCGTGAAATACCTGGCCGTGAAATATCAGTCAAGTTCAGAGCGTAATTTGTATTTTGCATATTTGTTCCAGATTTTTATGGTCCAAATATTTTCTATCGATAACCCCCATTAAAAAACAATAAAATCTGAAAACAAAATCTAGCTTTTTTAAACTGGCAATAAAAAATGAGTTTAAAGGTCCTTAAAGATGTTGCAGTTTGGAAAAATGCATCTTTGTGTATTTTTGTAGCACAGACACCTAGAGGTGCAAGCTCACAGACAGGGAGGGACTGGGACTGCAGAGAATAAGATGTGCGGCTGTAAGCGCAGCTAATCAGTAACACTAACCGGTCGAAACTACTTCAAACTCTACTAATACGACTTCAGGGCTGCAGAACAATATATTTGTTACTATTAATTGTAAGTGTAGTCTAAAAAGCTATAAAATTGAACCAGATTTTTCTAACTCAGTGCAATCATTATAAAACACTTACCGGTTACAGTTGGATCCTTCCACGTTATATTTACAGAAGCATTTTCCTGTTTCAACGTCACAGATCTCTGTAACACCAGCCATATTACACGTACAGCGCCTGCCAATACAAAATACAATTTCATAATTAAAGGTAAACTGCGTATCAAGCAGTGATTCATCTGGGCGGGACATTAGAAACATAGAAACATAGGAAAATAGGAGCAGGAGTAGACCATTCGGCCCTTCGAGCCTGCTCCACCATTCAATATGATCATGGCTGATCCTCTATCTCAGTACCATATTCCCGCTCTCTCTCCATACCCCTTGATGCCTTGACATTGAAGTGTTGCAGGTGGCAGATTTTTTCCCACTAATTTCCTCCCACCCTGTCCTGAAGGCATTAACTCTCACCTGGATGTGGTTCCATAGCCGTTCTTTATTATAATGAAGGGGCAATTTATATTATAATAAAGAGGTTCGGCTGATGTAATGAAGTGACTTACCATGGAGCGATGTGGGTTTGTGCCCGTGCGATGAGTGCATGAGATGGTACATGTCCGGTTCAAGTGCTGACAAAGAGCTGAGAAACAGCTCAGTGACCAATGAGAACTGTGCGAGTATTTTTGGTGCCATGTGCCACTTGCACATCGGTTATGTAGAATTACACAGAATGTACAGCACAGAAACAGGCCATTCGGCCCAACTGGTCTGTGCCAGTGTTTATGCTCCACATGAGCCTCCTCCCACCCTACTAATCTTATTTGTTAATCTTCTGCCTGGTTGTTGGGCCTGCAGTATTGTGTGCAGTTTTGAGCACCCTGTTATAGGAAGGACATTAAAGCAATGATAAAGGTATCGTGTAAACTCACTCGGATGTTACCAGGGATGAAGAGTTACCGTTAGGAAGAGTGAAAGCTTTTCACCAGGGCTGCGGAGTTAAAGGATGATGCGATAGAGGTCTTCAAGATTATGAAGGATTATGATGAGGTAAACAGTGATGAATTGCTTGCACTGATTGGTGAGATGGTAACAAGATGGCACAAATTTAAGATAATCATAAAAGAATTAAGAGAGGTTAGAAAAGATTTCTTTGCACAGAGGGTGGTTAGAATGTGGAATTCTCTGCCACAACCCGTTGTTGAAGCAGGGCCCATAAAAGGGAATTAGAAAAGAGGAATATTAAAGGGTACAGAGAGGGAGCAGGAGAATGGGATTAGACTGGGTGGCACATGTGTAGCAAAAACACCGGCACAGCCTTACTGAGCGAAATGGCTGTTTCTGTAATGTAACCTTCTATAGAACATTGAAAATGCAGAGGTGAAATTATAAGAAAACTTCAAATGTTGCAAATCGGAAATAAAACAGACAACATTGTATCTCAACAGGAAAAAGGTAGGTTTACATTTCAAGCAGAGAATTGACAAAGGGTCTACGCCCAAAACACTAGCCTACCTTTTCTCTTTACAAATACTGACTTCTCAGCATTTTCTGTTTTTATTATACATTATAAATGCAGCCTATGTAATATGTCATCAATATTCATTGGAGAAAACATACTCTAGACAGGAGGTGTTATCAGGGCACTTACTTGCAACCAGTGCTGGATAATGAGTAAAAGCCAGGCTGGCATTTGTCACATTTGTTTCCAATCACACCTTCTGGTTTACACCTGCAGCGACCATGGTCATCACAACCACTACTAATGGAACCTGAGAGACACAGAAAACATGAAAACCATAGCATTTTAGTGAGAGTAGGAAATATAGTTCATGTCATCTTCGCTCAGTTGGTAGCACTTTTACCTCTGATCAGAGGTTTGTGGGTTCAAACTCCACGCCAGGATTTTAAGATCAGAATCTGGGTTGATCCTCTGGTACAATACTAAGGAACTGAGTGCTACATTATCAGAGTCGCCCGCTAGACGATATATAAAACCAAGGTTCAGGTAGATATTAAAGAACCCATGGCACCACTTGAGGAAGAAAATGGTGATGTCCTAGCTAACATGGTTTGGGTTGGGGTGGAGTGTATATATTGTGATACACAAGTTATCGCCTTTCTGTGGGACAGGCTGGATGGACCAGAGGGTCGTGACCTGTCCGTCATTGTTCGTATGTTCGTAACATTCTTTCAGAACAGATTAATCAATCATTAATCCCTTGGCTGTCTGCAAGATGCTTTGCATTATCTATGTAACAGTTCAAAAAGTAGCTCATAGTGTGAAGCATTTTCAGATGTTTCAACAATGTGATAAAGAGCATTTTGAATAATGTTCTCCCCAATTTTTGCTTAATGTGAGAACCATCACTGTACTCTACTGTAATCTATTTACTATATAAACAATGTACAAAAATCACATTTGTTCTTTTTTCTTCAATTTTTCTTCAAACTCTCTCCTATCCTAAAGGGTAAGTAGAGCAACCTGGGTACTCCTGATGCCACCTTGGCAAAGACAAAGACAGTCTATGGAGTCTTTTAGGTCACCAATTTTATGTCACTAAGGATGAGATATGCCATTCAGGCAAAGTTAATTTTATCTTTCTTTTATACAATAACTGGGAACCTATGCAGACAGTACATTAATAATATAACAATAGCTAACCAACTATTCTCATTGCTTTTGTCCACAGAGGTCCCTTGATAACAAGGCAAAAATAAACTTTAAATTACAAAATGCAGGAGCGCCACTCTCCCGATTTCTGTTTGTTGCCATTTCCATTCTTATAAAAGGTTTGAGCTTTCAGCAGGGGCGGTGTCAGGGCCATGCACCCTGCACGAGGTTCGGAGTCAGTCAAGGGTCGTGAGCGGATCCAGTGAAAGGATACCTACACAATGGTAATAGCTGATCCCTGACCATTTTGACAACTATTACCTATAGCAAACCTGCCTTTTCACGATTGTACATGTGCAGATTTTACACGAGATTAAACCTGCCTTTCAATGGTGTTGCCACTTCTATTCATAATCATAATCATAATCAACTTTATTGTCATTGTTAGTGCACAAGTGCAGTACAACGAAATGTAGGCTTGCGGCTCCCGAGAGTGTACATTTAGATTAAGACATTTAAACATTCAGCATACATTTGGCTTGTAATACATTAACATAAACATAACCATAATAAAGTGCATTGGCAGATGTGCAGGCTTTAGAGTTTATTTGTGGAGTTCAGTAGGATGACAGCCCTGGGAAAGAAGCTGTTCCTAAATCTGGTCGTACAGGTGCGAATGCATCTGTAGCGTCTCCCAGATGGCAGGAGGGCGAACAGACTGTGGCTGGGGTGGGTAGGGTCTTTGATGATGGTCCGTGACCTCCGTAAACAGCGTTTCTGGTATATGTGCTCTATGGTCGGTAGCCTAAAAGAGTGGAGAATAAAAAGCCAGCTCCCGTACTCTCAAGGGAGCGTGGCCAACTGCAAATGCATGGTTCTCCTTCCATCAGCTGGACACTGAAATATAAACAGTTGCAGCTGCAGAGAGGCAATGGAGAAATAGACCCATGACAAAGTGGCTCTATGAATCTGCCATCACATTCAGGCCTCCTGTTGCAGCAAAGTAAATGCAGGGCGCTAGTCTTGTTTATTTATACTCTCTAACAGTCAATTTTTTCCAAATCATCCATGGAGGTTGATATCAAATATTAAAGGTGGAAAGTGGGCCAAAGAGCTCACTCTCCCAAGATTGGAATTATCCTTTAAGGTAAAATAAAAATGCCTAAAGATGTCATCGTTGAACTGATTGATCTTGATCCTTACTCCAGTGCATCTTATGTCAAATGCTTTAACTGTCAGCTCCTACAAGCCTAATACTATAAAAGGGCATGAATTCTAATTCCATGAACTTACCCAGTGAGTTGCATCTGCAGGGCTGACACTGTCCCCCTGGTCTTAGAGGGTAGTGATTTTCCTTACATTTCTCGCAGTGTATTCCCTCAGTGTTACCAACACAGTTCACACAGCGTGTACCACTTCCAGTCTGTTGGTGTAGTACAGGGTCCCACACACAACGACTAGCCCTGTGATTACAGTTGCATTCTGTGGGAAGACAATAAATTGCATGAGCAATGGTGTCTACTAATGCCAAAACCATCACTACTACTTGACACCAGTGTATTTGCCAGACTCATCAAGTAACAATACCCATCAATGGTACCAACAGGTGCAGCATTAGCAGTAGAGGTCAAAGTTCACCTGATTGATAGAAACAATTATTTCTACATGGGCTTATATCAATTATTTTCTTTGATGTTATTTCAAGTTCACACCAATCATGTAAAATAACTCTGTTCTAGTCAGATAACTGCACAAAGGAAAGGCTGTAGTAGATTGTGTAACCTGTGACCTGCAACCCCATTGTGCTGTCAAATAATCTGGTACAAAAAAATTACATTGTCCAAGTAATTAAATATGATATTGAAGAAAGTTCAAATTGTAACAAACCCACAGCAGAAGATTCATAAGGTAATGAATTTAAAAGCATTCTGTCGATAGGGAATCACAGCATGACCATAGTAATCCCTGAGGGCCATTTTGTTGGGTCTCTGAGGGCTGCCTCACACAAATGGAATGGCTTGGCAACAGCTCGACCAGACTTTCACATATCATAACCCATCATATTACCACATAACTCACTTACAAACTCTGAACTATTTATAAGAGATGACTTATTATAATTTAAAATAGAAACTCTGAAACATTTTAGAAACTGCCATTTCTCTTTTATTATGCCACCTCCTACATATTCCTTTATTAAGAAATATTTTAGTAAAATAACCAAATAATATCAGACTTTTAATAAGAAGTGGTACATAGTTTTCTTACATACAAGTCACTGCAATGGAAAAGTTAAGACAGTCTGATCATGTGATAAGGTGCAATGTAAATGCAAGTATTTCTTTCTTAAATCTGCTTCTGTTAGGGTCCAGGTCTATCAAGTCCCTAATCTGAATTTATTAACATTTATCTTATGATCTGTAATTCACTTTATTTTGGGTCCTTCAACAGTTATTACCCACACATTTCCCACTTTAGAGCCAGTCACAAGTAGACTAGCTGTGCAATGTCTACAGTGCAGCTTTGAGCTATTTTTGTTCGTGAACTAACTGTCTTCCATTACAAAATGTAATGAGATGAGTGGGCCTGACCTTTTCGGTAAGGACTCTTTAAAGCAGGTTATTAAAAATACAGTTTACATCAGCAACACTCAGTAAGTTTGCACTAACTCCGATGCACAAGGAAGTGCCACAAGATGGCAATGTTTCTCTTTCAGATTTGGGACTAAGCCCTTCCTCCTCCCTGCATTCTCACTGAAACCCACACCCATCGCACTGTCTCCCACAAATTCTTTCCCAGTACAGTGGGATCACCTCTGATCCCTTACTATCAGTATAGATATACTGTCGGATGAGCTGCTTTCTTTTTCCAAGCTGAATGAAATCTTTTCAACGTCCCTGCTGTCACACTTGATGTTCCATAAATGCAACAAGATTAATGGTTTATAGCAGGTTGCATATAGCAGCGCCTCCAACAAACAGTTAAGGAGAAATCGGTAACTTCTTGTGACTGTGACTATGCAACGCACAGACTGGATTTACAGCGATTGTCCTTTCTAGAAGAGAGTATATTTTGTGTTCCTTTTATTTGTCCCTCCCCATTTTCTCCTTGCCTCTTCTGAAGGCATTGCCTCATGCTGGGATATAGACCTCTGGCAGTGTTCACCCTCTGGCACCTCACCCAAGTGCCAATTCTTCATGTGTGAACCTAGGCAATCAATGCCAGCAGACTATTTATCATGGAGGGAATCAAAGCCAAGCCCCGGCCTTGTCGTCACCTATGCGCATTTGTTGTTCTTTTTGTAGTATTAAAACCACTGTATCTTATATTACCAATATCGAGGCACAAAAGATCATTAATTCCATTGTCCAAGTCTTAGCTCTTTCCTTTTAGTTCAAAGGGTACGCCATTTTAAGCAGTGGCATACTCCACATTGGTGCTGAGGTCTGGTTGACTTTGCTTACATGACTTCTTTGGATTTAGCTCCTTATCAACATAGTGAACAGGAAGAGAAACGCTAGCTGATTTTCCCCTCCCTAGCTCAGGGACACTGGGCCTATTGGAGTACACTTAACCCTAACCTCAGCTGTGATTTGTCGGCTCAGCATGGACTGTTAGCGATGAAACCTGGTATCCTCTGGTCTGCCCAGACACGCTAAACAATTGGGGGAGCCAGTAAACCTTCTAAGTGTGTTTGGCAAACATTTGATGCAAATCAAAGCTTGCCATTGTGGTTTGAAAGCTTCAGCCCACTTTGTGATGCCTCCACAACAATAAACTCTGGCCATAACATCTTTAAAATACTGCAACAGACGGCTGTAATTCAAATAGCACCTTGTCTTTGTTGTGACAGGAATTGGCCAATAATTACCATTAATTTGTCAGCTCCACTTAGACATGCTATAAAATAGCTGCATTTATTGCAGTGCATGATACTGTGAGACTAAACTCTTTCTCCTGCCTGTATCTTCACTGTATTGCACTGGTATTTAGTTCACAGCGACAACATGGACTTACACTTGGGCAAATTTTTTACAATTTAAACTATAAAAAGTTAACAATAGCTGTTAAGATTTTTAATGATTACAATGAGCCACTTGGTCCAACTAGTTAACAGTTAACCAGTTACCATAAGTGATTTGGAGTGGCACAACATTCCATAAATTTGCTTGCACAGTAGTGTGATTTGTTGCCCCAGCACTGCAAGATCGAGAAGTAGTGAAAGCATCAGTATCTGAGTGATAAATCACTTGTCCTATCTATAAATAATGTCAGAGCAAAATCTCTTTTTTAACCCCTTTCTCTGATTACTGGTTCACACTGTTTGCAAGTTAAGCATTGCAGAGTTATATCTTTGTCCATGATTGGATTTACAGTGCTAAGCACAGTCCTGCTTTGTAGTTTGGAAGTTACAGTGGTTTTGTTTTGTGTCTTATTCGAGCACTAACACTGCAACCTTCCTCAAGTGTCTCATTCTTGAATATTCCACGTGTTCATCACTGTAATACAAAGTATTGTTAAGTCATACTTCGAAACTTAGTGGCTGAACAACGTCATGTCAGTATTTTGCTGCGTTTCTGGATTCGATATCTCAACTGACTTGTAAATAATGTGCTTTGTAGTTCGTGATCCGTGCTTTTATTGAAGTGCAGCCATGCAGAGTTTATTGATCACCTCAATGAGGCATGAGACAAGTACCTTATGTCACACAATACAAATTCATGACTGGATAGATCAGTTCATTAAGTACACGCACATACAGACACAAATAATACTCATCAGTCTTAGTACTCTAATTAGTAATGATCTTCACTTTCCACATCCATAGATTCTCACTGCCACCATTTTGGATAAATTGTCTGCCTTATTCGGAAATTAGGATATAACTCCAGATAAACAATGTAACACAATGCAGCCCAGACTCACGGGATGAAAGTCTCCTGGTGTGTCTGTTTGGCTGTAAGAATCCTATATGAATTAGTTTGGGCAATCTCAATCTAGTTGCTAGTGCTAAGAAACCATAGAAACATAGGAGATAGGAGCTGGAGTAGGCCATTCGGCCCCTCGAGCCTGCTCCGCCATTCAATGCGATCATGGCTGATCATCCAAATTCAGTACCCTGTCCCTGCTTTCTCCCCATATCCCTTGATCCTCTTAGCCTTAAGAAATATATCTAACCCCTTCTTGAATATATTTAATGAATTGGCCTCAACTGTCTTCTGTGGTAGAGAATTCCACAGGTTCACCACTCTCTGGGTGAAGAAATTCCTCCTCATCTCTATCCTAAATGGCTTACCCCTTATCCTTAGACTGTGACCCCTGGTTCTGGACTCCCCCGCCATCGGGAACAGTCTTCCTGCATCTAGTCTGTCTAGTCCTGTTAGAATTTTATGAGTTTCAATGAGATCCCCTCTCATTCTTCTAAACTCCAGTGACTATAAGCCTAATCGACCCAATCTCTCTTCATACGTCATTCCTGCCATCCCAGGTATCAGTCTGGTGAATCTTCGCTGCACTTCCTCCATGGCAAGCACATCCTTCCTCAGATAAGGCGACCAAAACTGCACACAATACTCAAGGCGTGGTCTCACCAAGGCCCTGTACAACTGCAGCAAGACATCCTTGCTCCTGTACTCGAATCCTCTCGCTATGAAGGCCAGCATACCATTTGCCTTCTTAACCGCCTGCTGCACCTGCATGCTTACCTTCAGCGACTGGTGCACAAGGACACCCAGGTCTCGTTGCACTTCCCCTTTTCCCAATCTATTGCCGTTCAGATATTAATCTGCCTTCCTGTTTTTGCCACCAAAGTGGATAACCTCGCATTTATCCACATTATACTGCATCTGCCATGCATCTGCCCAATCGCCCAACCTGTCCAAATCGTACTGGAGTTTCTCTGCATCCTCCTCACAGCACACACGCCCACCCAGCTTTGTGTCATCTGCAAACTTGGAGATATTTCATCTAGTTCCCTTGTCTAGATCATTTACATATATTGTGAATAACTGGGGTCCTAGCACCGATCCCTGCGGTACCCCACTAGTCACTGCCTTCCACTCGGAAAAAGACCCGTTTATTCCAACTCTTTGCTTCCTGTCTGCCAACCAGTTTTCTATTCAAGTCAGTACCTTACCCCCAATCCCATGTGCTTTAACTTTGCATGCAAGTCTCTTATGTGGGACCTTATCGAAAGCCTTCTGAAAGTCCAAATACACCACATCCACTGGTTCTCCCTTATCTATTCTACCAGTTACATCCTCAAAAAATTTCAGTAAATTAGTCAAGCAGGTTTACTTTTTGTAAATCCATGTTGACTTTGTCCAATCCTGTCACTGTTTTCCAAGTGCTCTGCTATTACATCTTTTATAATGGACGCTAGCATTTTCCCCATTACTGATGTCAGGCTTACCGGACTATAATTCCCCATTTTTTTCTCTACCACCTTTTTTAAATAGTGGGGTTACATTAGCTACCCTCCAATCCATGGGAACTGTTCCAGAGTCTATTGAATTTTGGACGGTGACCAGCAATGCATCTACTATTTCTAGGCCACTTCCTTAAGTACCCTAGGATGTAGATTATCAGGCCCTGGGGATTTATCGGCCTTCAATCCTGTCAATTTCCCAAACACCATTTCCCTACAAATACTGATTTCATTCAGTTCCTCCCTCTCATTAGACCCTATGTTCCCCGACATCTCTGGGAGTTTATTTGTGTCAACAGCATAAATCTTCTCCTAACTGAGTAATCTCACTCAGAGAGGTCACAGGTTGGCTGGTGTTCGAAATGGAAAACATTCACAATAAGGATTGTGGCACATAATTGGGGCAGAGTAGCAGAAGCTGGGCTCTGCATTTAACCATTTAACTTGATGCTAGTGTTGTATTTCCCAACACTGACACCCCTCCCTTTCATGAGTGCCACATTTTCTCCCCTCCCCACCCAAAAAAAAACTAGACAAGATGCAACAAGAATTTAGGGAAAAAAGCACATCAGTTCTGGCAGAGTCACAGCTGAAATATTAATCTGTCTTTTCTCTTGTGACAAGTGCCAGCTGTAGCTCAGTGGGTAGCACTCTCACCTCTGGGTCAGAAGGTTGTGGGTTCAAGTCCCATGCCAGAGACTTGAGCACAAAATCTAGGCTGACACTCCTGTGCGGTGCCGAAGGAGTGCTGTGCTGTTGGAATTACAATCTTTTAAGTGGGACCTTAAACCGAGGCCCCGTCTGCTCTCTCAAGTGGATGCAATTTGATGAAGAGCAGGGGAGTTCTCCCTAGTGTCCTGGCCAATATTTATCCCTCAACCAAATAGCTAAAAAAAAAATGATCATTTTGCTGTTTGTGGGACCTTGCTGTGTGTAAATTGGCTGCAGCGTTTCCTACATTACCACAGTGACTACACTTCAAAAGTACTTTATTGGCTGTAAAACGCTTTGGGATGTCCTAAAGTCGTGAAAGGCGCTATATAAATGCAAGTCTTTCTTTCTTTTCCTTTTGAGATGTTATTTATTTCCAGCAGTTTCACTTTTTGTTCCTGATTGACAAGCTCCTTGCAATACAAGTACAGAGATGAATCCCAAGTATTATGCATTTTTTGCACATAATTATACCATTGAACCTCAAATCAGGGCAATAATATCATCACACTGTTATTACCTTAACACTGCTTCAGGCATGCACACTTATGTTATTGATGCTTGTTTTTCTGTAATAATTTAACAACTACTGAGGTGAAGAAGCCGCACACCAATGTAGATTAGCAGTCTCCGCTGTGGTAGATCTAGATCACTGTGGAAGTAGTATGTTACTTGCCAACTGGCAGGGTTCTTGTGGACTGGTTTCAGGTGTCAACACAGGATCCTGACCAAATTAGTCCTGATTTTTGAATTTCTCCACATTTGTTTATTTTGTTCAACAAAAATAATATTTTGACACTTCCAGGTGAATTCTGCTCATCTCTTTAATGCCCAGATTTTACTGGGGACTTGCGCCATTGTAATGGCGTATCTACATCGTAGGGACCCTTGAACGACACAAAAGAAAGAGGAAATTGTGGAGTTAAAGACTTACGCCATTAATTATGCCACTCCATATTTTCCGGGGACTTTTGCGCTGTTCTGCTGTAATCCTTGCTGAAAACGTTTGGATTGTAATTATCATCGCTCCGCCCCCTTTAAACTCAAGGGGGATCGCAATTTTCCTGCATTTAAGCCAGTTTTCACACCAATACCATTTAGACATAAAAATAATGGCGCAGGTGGCCTGGCAGTGGCGTGATTTATTGACTTAAAATTCTGATTGTATTTTAATGATGTGCTAATGTGTTTGCCGATCTGTGCTTGTTGAAAGACAAGTTCTTAAACCATTGCATTGTCATGTCAATAAGAACATATTATTAATGATTCTTTTCTTTTAAGTATTGGTTAACTATGTTTGTTCTGAAGCATTGATTGTTGCTACGAAGAGCATAATTGTTTTGAAACGACGACAGAAACACTGGCACAAATAAATTGAGATGGAGGCTGCAGCAAAAGCTCTTACAACGACTATCAGTCCCTAAAGCAAAGAAGTTGAAGGACTCTTAGATTACGCTGGTCCCAGCTCTTGCCTCATATTCAGATTAAAGTGTTATGTATCTGGATGAAATGTCAGTTTTATGGCCTGGTTAATCTCATTAAATTTGCTTCCCTTTTGCTCAACATTAGAAAAGGCCTGGAATCAACTGGAACCCCAACCTGCTTCAGTCCAAGGTTTTTTTTCCACAATCATTAACTGTAATGATGAAGATGCTCTGGGAGATTCCTGTTGCTATTTCTAGCAGCTAATTCCCCCCCCCCCACCCCCTCCTAAAAGTACAATACGTTGCATTGAATGTATTCGTTGAATCTCTGGGGGGGGGGGGGGTGGAAATGACTCGCCCATTCCGATTTGCCACCATCTAATTAGAAATATAGGAAAATAAGGAGTAAGTTATCAACGATGAGATCGGCGTGCTAGACAGCGGAATATGCGGTGTACATTGCCAATCTCGTCATTGCAGGAAAATCTGGGTCAATGCGTTTAACACCCACACAAGCACAAGGATGTCTCCACTGAGTTAATCTCAAAGAACCAATAATTACAGCTCCCCCACCCCCAAAGGTCATGGCCCTTCCTAGTTACTTTCTTCAATATCATCACAGGGTGACAAGATAGCTCAAGGTGAAGGCCCCTTAGCCCTTCCCGAATACCAATGCCCTACCATCTTTCTATTACACCATCAGGCCTCAACCATTCTTCCTGACAAGGCAGCTAACAATCACTCTATGTGTAAATGTTTCCTACATTACAACAGTGACTACACTTCAAAAGTACTTCATTGGCTATAAAGCATTTTGGGACATCCTGAGGGGATGAATGGCACAGGAGATATTAGCAGAGGTGATCAAAAACTTGGTTGAAGTGTTGAGTTTTAAGGATGGCCTTAAAGGAGGAAAGGAAGGTGGACAGGTGGAGGGGTTTATGGAAGGAATTCCAGAGCGTGGAGGCTAGGCAGCTGAAGGATAAGGGAGGCGTTACAATGGAATAAAAATTGGATGGGTTCTATAACAGGTAGGCAGTCTGCTCCACCACATTACCATCCAGACACTGAAGATGAAACAATTCGCCAGTCACAATTTGTAACGATGCCTTGCAGCTAATCTGAATCTCGAGACTGATTTAAAATAAACCCACAGAGCAATTATTGGGCTGGCTGGATGTATTTCTGTGGAGTAAGGAATAAATATGCTTTATTTTCTGGGTTTGTAAATCCACAAACCTCTCACCCAACAATGTCTACCACTGTCTCCCCAGTATGACGACACAGTTCTCGGAAACTAGCACTTAGCAGTAAAAGCCCCTGAGGCTCTTGCACATTTATTCATCAGAGGAGAGGATTCATAATGGCTGACTTTAACCCTGCCCACCTGGTGGGTAATTAAAATGGTCACAATGAGTTACCCCTCACCAATCCTGCTGCCGTTCTGTGGGTAGCAATCTTAACCTACTCTTTCCAGTGGGACACCCACCAGAAGGCAGAGAGGTCTTTGTTTAAACAGCAACAACTTGCAATTATATAGTGCCTTTAATGCAGTAAAACGTCCCATGGTGTTTTACAGGAGCGTTATCAAAAAAACATCGACACCGAGCCAAAAGCTGGGTCGAAGAGGTAGATTTTAAGGAGCATCTTAAAGGAAGAGAGAGAGGTAGAGAGGTGGAGAGGTTTAGGGAAGGAATTCCAGAGCTTAGGGACAGGCAGCTGAAGGCATGGCCGCCAATGGTAGAGCGATGAAAACTGTAGATGGGGCTCTGATGGGTAGGCATCGTGGAGCCAGGAGCATCACTGGGAGGTGGAGCCAGGAGCATCACTGGGAGACAGAGCCAGGAGTATCACTGGGAGATAGAGCCAGGAGCATCACTGGGAGACAGAGCCAGGAGCATCACTGGGTAATAGAGCCAGGAGCATCATTGGGAGATAGAGCCAGGAGCATCACTGGGAGATAGAGCCAGGAGCATCACTGGGAGGTGGAGCCTGGAGCATCACTGGGAGAGAGAGCCAGGAGCATCACTGGGTGATAGATCCAGGAGCATCACTGGGAGGTGGAGCCAGGAGCATCACTGGGAGATAGAGCCAGGGGCATCACTGGGAGATGAAGCCTGGAGCATCACTGGGAGATAGAGCCAGGAGCATCACTGGGTAATAGAGCCAGGAGCATCATTGGGAGATAGAGCCAGGAGCATCACTGGGAGATAGAGCCAGGAGCATCACTGGGAGGTGGAGCCTGGAGCATCACTGGGAGAGAGAGCCAGGAGCATCACTGGGTGATAGATCCAGGAGCATCACTGGGAGGTGGAGCCAGGAGCATCACTGGGAGATAGAGCCAGGAGCATCACTGGGAGATAGAACCTGGAGCATCACTGGGAAATAGAGCCAGGAGCACCACTGGGAGATAGAGTCAGGAGCATCACTGGGAGATAGAGCCAGGGGCATCACTGGGAGATAGAGCCAGGAGCATCACTGGGAGATAGAGCCAGGAGCATCACTGGGAGATAGAGCCAGGAGCATCACTGGGAGATAGAGCCAGGAGCATCACTGGGTGATAGATCCAGGAGCATCACTGGGAGGTGGAGCCAGGAGCATCACTGGGAGATAGAGCCAGGGGCATCACTGGGAGGTGGAGCCAGGGGCATCACTGGGAGATAGAGTCAGGAGCATCACTGGGAGATGGAGCCAGGGGCATCACTGGGAGGTGGAGCCAGGGGCATCACTGGGAGGTGGAGCCAGGGGCATCACTGGGAGATAGAGTCAGGAGCATCACTGGGAGATGGAGCCAGGGGCATCACTGGGAGATAGAGCCAGGGGCATCACTGGGAGGTGGAGCCAGGGGCATCACTGGGAGATAGAGCCAGGGGCATCACTAGGAGGTGGAGCCAGGGGCATCACTGGGAGATAGAGTCAGGAGCATCACTGGGAGATGGAGCCAGGGGCATCACTGGGAGGTGGAGCCAGGGGCATCACTGGGAGATAGAGTCAGGAGCATCAATGGGAGATAGATCCAGGAGTATCACTGGGAGATAGAGCCAGGAGCATCACTGGGAGATGGAGCCAGGGGCATCACTGGGAGATGGAGCCAGGAGCATCACTGGGAGATAGAGTCAGGAGCATCACTGGGAGATAGAGCCAGGGGCATCACTGGGTGATAGAGCCAGGAGCATCACTGGGAGATAGATCCAGGAGTATCACTGGGAGATAGAACCTGGAGCATCACTGGGTAATAGAGCCAGGAGCATCACTGGGAGATAGATCCAGGAGTATCACTGGGAGATAGAGCCAGGAGCATCACTGGGAGATGGAGCCAGGGGCATCACTGGGAGATAGAGCCAGGAGCATCACTGGGAGATGGAGCCTGGAGCATCACTGGGAGACAGAGACAGGAGCATCACTGGGTAATAGAGCCAGGAGTATCACTGGGAGATAGAGCCAGGAGCATCACTGGGAGATAGAGCCAGGAGCATCACTGGGAGATGGAGCCAGGAGCATCACTGGGTAATAGAGCCAGGAGTATCACTGGGAGATAGAGCCAGGAGCATCACTGGGAGATAGAGCCAGGAGCATCACTGGGAGATAGAGCCAGGAGCATCACTGGGAGATAGAGCCAGGAGCATCACTGGGAGAGAGAGCCAGGAGCATCACTGGGAGATAGAGCCAGGAGCATCACTGGGAGATGAAGCCTGGAGCATCACTGGGAGATAAAGCCAGGAGCATCACTGGGAGATGAAGCCAGGAGTATCACTGGGTGATAGAGCCAGGAGCATCACTGGGAGACAGAGCCAGGAGTATCACTGGGTGATAGAGCCAGGAGCATCACTGGGAGATAGATGCAGGAGTATCACTGGGAGATGGAGCCAGGAGCATCACTGGGAGATGGAGCCAGGAGCATCACTGGGAGATAGAACCTGGAGCATCACTGGGAGATGGAGCCTGGAGCATCACTGGGAGATAGAACCTGGAGCATCACTGGGAGATAGAGCCAGGAGCATCACTGGGAGATGGAGCCAGGAGCATCACTGGGAGATGGAGCCAGGAGCATCACTGGGAGATAGAGCCAGGAGTATCACTGGGTGATAGAGCCAGGAGCATCACTGGGAGATAGATCCAGGAGTATCACTGGGAGATGGAGCCAGGAGCATCACTGGGAGATGGAGCCAGGAGCATCACTGGGAGATAGAGCCAGGATCATCACTGAGAGATAGAGCCAGGGGCATCACTGGGAGATGGAGCCTGGGGCATCACTGGGAGGTGGAGCCAGGGCATCACTGGGTGATAGAGCCAGGAGCATCGCTGGGAGATAGAGCCAGGAGTATCACTGGGAGATGGAGCCAGGAGCATCGCTGGGAGATAGA
The DNA here is from genome assembly GCF_052327205.1 of Somniosus microcephalus. NCBI lineage: Eukaryota > Metazoa > Chordata > Chondrichthyes > Squaliformes > Somniosidae > Somniosus > Somniosus microcephalus. The sequence continues at coordinate 278,048,720 of NC_140989.1, read as the reverse complement.
GCCAGGAGCATCACTGGGAGATAGAGCCAGGAGTATCACTGGGAGATGGAGCCAGGAGTATCACTGGGAGATGGAGCCAGGAGCATCACTGGGAGATGGAGCCAGGAGCATCACTGGGAGATAGAGCCAGGAGCATCACTGGGAGATAGAGCCAGGAGCATCACTGGGAGATAGAGCCAGGAGTATCACTGGGAGGTGGAGCCAGGGCATCACTGGGAGGTGGAGCCAGGAGCATCACTGGGAGATGGAGCCAGGAGCACCACTGGGAGATGGAGCCAGGAGCATCACTGGGAGATAGAGCCAGGGGCATCACTGGGAGATGGAGCTTGGGGCATCACTGGGAGGTGGAGCCAGGGCATCACTGGGAGATAGAGCCAGGAGCATCACTGGGAGATAGAGCCAGGAGCATCACTGGGAGATAGAGCCAGGAGTATCACTGGGAGGTGGAGCCAGGGCATCACTGGGAGTTGGAGCCAGGAGCATCACTGGGAGATGGAGCCAGGAGCATCACTGGGAGATGGAGCCAGGAGCATCACTGGGAGATGGAACCAGGGCATCACAGATGTACAGCCGAAAAGTGGACACTGACCTTAAAACTCTTGACAGTGAACCGCAAGAAGGTGACAAAATGTACTTTAATCACACAAACTTCCACACACTGGCACTGCTAGAAGTATGCTTAAACACTCCCTGTAGCAATGAAGAACATACAGACACTGTGGAGTCCTGCAGAAGGTACAGATATCTGTTGAACATGTATCAGCAAGCAGCTGGCTTGGAACTATAGGAAAATAATTGGAAATGTAACTGAATCTATCTTTGACTAAGATTCAAACTGTCAATCACTTGTGAAAGCAAGCACTTCAAGTATTATGTCATTATAAATAGATAAACACAAATAACATCACCATTCATGTCACACAAGTGCCAGGCAATGACTATCTCCAACAAGCAAGAGTCTAACCACCGCCCCTTGACATTCAATGGCATTACAATCGCTGAATCCCTCACGATCAACACCCTGGGGGTCACTATTGACCAGAAACTTAACTGGACCAGCCACATAAATACAGTGTCAACAAGAGCAGGTCAGAGGCTAGGTATTCTGCGGCGAGTGTCTCACTTCCTGACTCCCCAAAGCCTTTCCACCATCTACAAGGCACAAGTAAGGAGTGTGATGGAATACTCTCCACTTGCCTGGATGAGTGCAGCTCCAACAACACTCAAGAAGCTCGACACCATACAGGACAAAGCAGTCCGCTTGATTGACAACCTATCCACCACCTTAAACATTCATTCCCTCCACCACCGGCGTACCGTGGCTGCAGTGTGTACCATCTACAGCATCTCCCAAACCCGCGACCTCTTCCACCTCGAAGGACAAGGGCAGCAGACGCATGGGAACGCTGCCACCTCCAGGTTCCCCTCTACGTCACACACCATCCTGACGTGGAAGTATAGTGCCGATCCTTCATCGTCGCCGGGTCAAAATCCTGGAACTCCCTCCCTAACAGCACTGTGGGAGAACCTTCACCACACGGACTGCAGCAGTTCAAGAAGGCAGCTCACCACCACCTTCTGAGGGGCAATTAGGAATGGGCAATAAATGCTGGCCTTGCCAGTGATGCCCACATCCCATGAGCGAATAAAAAAAACTTTGTGGCCATCTTTGAGAGTGTTTCCTTCAAATGATTTTACACTGCTTATTTAAAGATTTTTACCATGTCTTAGCCTTCTTATTTTTGGCTTCCAGCCTTCCACTCCTGTTATTGGGAATAAATCCCTGTACACTTAACATGTGAGGCAAAATGTACTTGCTACATCTAAAGTGCATGTGAGTGCATTCAAAGCAATAATAAAGAGTAGCAGCTGATTCAAATTCAGCCCTGATAGATGGAATGAAAATGTTCTTCCTGTCTTTGGTGGTCCTTATAATTACCGTTAAGTTCAGGAAGACTCAATTCAGTGAGAACAAAAGTGGCATTTATTTGACACTAATGATTAAGACCAAGAACTACAAGAGGAGGTGGTGTTGGAAATACAAATGGAGGACTGTCTTCTTAAGAATGCCTCCAAGTAGGGGGTTGGAGCAGTGAACAAGGGGTTCAGCATTATACCGAACTGTGCTAAATTTTTATTTAAGTGGATGGTGTCAGCTTCCTTGGGAGCAGCGTAGACAGGCTTAGAGTTTGACTCACTAAGGTGGTGAATGCCCAGGAACAGTGACAGAATGACATTATCACATACATATACAAACTAAGCAAGACTCGCATGACTTTTCAGCCAGATAACCCGATACTTGGCATTAATTAGCAAACCCCAGCTAGAGATAGATAAGGGTGGCTTCTGCGAGAAGTGAAGGTGCCATGGTGATCGCTAGTTGGAGCTCTTCTGGAGATTGTGTGAAAGCAGCTTGCCCCCATCTCACCAACATTTGCTGGTTTTACAACAATTTGCTAAGCGCTGCCACAGCATTATTCCTCACAGTTTGCTGCAAAATATCAAGTTTATAATTTTAGTGAAATTAATGTCAAGACCTGAGCAACTGACAGTCCTGTTATCTCAAGGCGCATGGACCACTTGCTTTGCTTCTGCAACACAAGAAAGATAAAAGAGAGATCCCGCAAGAAAGACTGATGATTTCACCTGAATTGTTGCACAAGGAGAAAGATCAAATGTTGTTCCAGTTGAGTGTGGGACACCAAAGAAGGACAATCTATCAGGAGGAGCTGAGGAGGTCAAAGGGCCCTGAACTCTTCCATCTAAACATGTAACTGGGGCAGTCATTATACTTCCAGTGTAACAGTCGTGGTATGGTACTGCATTCTTACCTTATCAGCAGAGCCACACATTAGGTTCATTTACAGTTTGGTACAATCTATGTCCGACTTGATGTTTGGACTTCACTGACCCTGGGAACTGGCTATGTGGACTTGTTCGTCTGTGACAAGACCACTTGTCACATGTGGCATGTTCGTCTGGCTGGTACCAACTAGGTGCCCGACTAATCACAGAAATCACAGAAACCCCACAGTGCAGATAGAGGCCATTTCGGCCCATCGAGCCTGCACCGACACATATCCCACCCGATCCCCGTAACCCCACATATTTAATCCCCCTAACACTAAGGGTCAATTTATCATAGCCAATCAACCTAACCCGCACATCTTTGGATGTTTTAAATTAACCTGAGAAAGGTAAATTATAAATTAACCTGATTAAATTATAAAACCATAAAGTGCATGTATTTCAATGCTCAGAATGTGGGAAATAAATGAGGGGAATCAGAAGCATGATGTCAACTGGGCCAGAAATTCGCGGCCAGAAGCGTGAGTACGATCGGGGTACTCACGCATTTGGCCGTTGGAAATGCCGGCGTTCAGCAGGAACAGCGCATGCGGGGAACGCCGGCATTTCCAGATCCGAGGTCTATTCACAGCACGTGCGACTGCACAGGCAGCGCTTGCGCAGTGAACTTTGTGGATTTCAATGATGGATTCAGTGAGGGTAAGTCCTTAGAAGTTACACTTGAAAAAAGCAAGTGTAAAGTTGTTCATTGGCTGCGGAGGAAGATATATTTTATCGTGGAGCTTCTGAAGTGCAATATTTTTGTTTGGGAAAGGGAGGGAAGTTATTTTAAGAAATTTTAAGTAAGTTTTAAAGTTAAAATTTTTTTTTTTTTTAAAAGGGTTTTCAGAACGGTAGGTAGAAGGAGCAATTGTGGCTGTGTGAATGGAATGTGAGAATGAGTTATGTATGTATGTCCACATATATTCCTTTACGTATATGTATGTATGTTTTATATTCCTTTACTAATGTGTATGAATGTATGTTTTTAATTATGATTTTCCAATAAGTTACTTTCTCTGAAAGTTATAATTAAATAATACATTCATACACATAAGTAAAGGAACATAACACGCAAAGGAATATATACAGACATACATACTTTCAGAAGCTCCACGATAAGAAATATCTTCCTCCGCAGCCTCTGGAGCAACTGCACCCATGCTTTTTTCATGTGTAAGTTGTAATGACTTGACCTCACTGAAAGCATTAATGAAAGCGGCGAATTATACTGTGCACGCGCTGCCTGTGCAGTCGCACGCGTTCTGCCTCTGAACCCCTTCGTTCAGAGGACAGGAAATGCCGGTTTTCCCCACATGTACTGTGCCTGCTGAAAACCGGCATTTCATCCGGCCAGATGCGTAAGTACCCCGACCGTACTCGCGCATTTGGAAGGGAATTACTGGGCCAACATTTTACATGTCAATAAAATGAAAAATTTAACAATTGCACGACTTGCCCCCTCGCATCTGCGACTGAGGGTCCAAGGAGGTGCATTGCGCAAGAGGTCATCATCGTACGTATCCTCACACTGTTCCCTTTGGGGAACTGTATGAAGTGGTGGAAGGATTTATGGCCGTGATTAACGCTCATTCCGTGACCGTAACCATCTTTGAACCAGCCATTAGGGTGGTTAGTCCTATGGCGGGAGGGTTTTACGGGCTCCCACAACCCATCTGAGGGGGGGGGGGGGCCACCAACACCCACGGACGCAAGTATCCCGCTGGATGTCCACCCAGAATTTAAAGTTGGAGCTCCGACTCCACTTGCCGGGACTGTCTGGAGTGGGGTTCAAAACCCTACTCCTTCTGGCCCAGCGGCGGGGATGCTTACTGCTACGCAAAAGGCCCACTCCGCACAAAAGGTGACACCCATACGTTTCCTGCGCCTTTTCCCTCCCCGTGACTGGAGCCCTATGCTGCCATTTCACGTTGCTAATCGGATTGGGCCTTTGTCATAGTGGTAGGATCCCCGCCGCTGGGCCAGATCAGGGTAGGGTTTCGAACCCCGCTCCAGACAGTCCCGGCAAGTGGAGTCGGAGCTCCGGCTCTAAATTCTGGGTTGACATCCAGTGGGATATTTGCGTCCGTGGGTGTGGTTGGCCCCCCCTCCTTGTATAGCTTGTGGGAGCCCGTAAAACCCTCCCGCCATAGGACTAACCGCCCTAATGGCTGGTTCAAAGATGGTTACGGTCACGGAATGAGCGTTAATCATGGCCATAAATCCTTCCACCACTTCATACAGTTCCCCAAAGGGAACAGTGTGAAGACACGTATGACGACGACATTGCTAAATAAATAAATGGAATTAAAAAAATTCTTTTAGGGCTTTTAAAAGTCTTTAAATTGCTTTAATTCTCTTTAAAACTACTTCAGATTACTCAAAATAATGTAAACATTTAAAAAAGTTTATAAAAGTTACCAAAATCTTCAAAAAACTTCCAAAAACCTATTTAAACTGCTGCTTTGCATGTAAAAATGCTTAGCAGCTTGACAGAAACATTGGGGGCGTGTCCAGTGAAACTGAGACCTCAAGGGGCGTGTCTCACTTGCACTGCACGCTCCTGGCTTCGCGCTGGCTGCACTCCTGGGCGGCGTGACGTCATACACTGCCCGGGATTCTTCTTTTTCAAACACCAAGTCCAGGCGTCCCTGGAGCTGATCGGCAGTAGCGCGGGGTAAGTGCATATACGGGGCTTGCACGCGCGGCAAGCCCCGTTCACCAATTTCTGGCCCTCTTAACAGCACTGACAGAAATGTGACGGCAAACTGGGCAGGAGTGGAAAATGAACATATTGGGTTAGAATATTTTTAGACGGGTCAGAAGAGGTAAGAACGGAGGAGGAGCTGCAATATTGATGAAGGAGGGAACATGTGCAGTACAAGGGACTGATGTAGACAAAAAAAAGAGGTTGAGAGTCAATATGGTTAGAAATCAAAGATAAAAAAAAGGAATGTTACATTTGTGGGATTGTACTACAGGCCCCAAACTGTGGAAGGGAAATGGAAGATGAAATCTGTAGACAAATCAGGGAAATGAATAACAAAATTGTTGCTTTCAGTGATTGAGGAGTCTAGAACATGAGGACATAGATATAAGATTAAATGGAAGAGATTTAGGACAGAAAGCAGGAGCAACTTTTCTACACAGAGGGTTGTGAAACTGCGGAATGCAATACCAGAGTGCGTGATCCATGTCAACATTTAAGAATAGGTTAGAAAAGTCGAGAAGGAAAGGGGAATAAAGGGATATGGGAACAGAGCAAGAATGTGGGATTAGAATTACTGCTCATGTGGAAGATAAGCACCAATATGGACTGGTTGAGCTGAACAGCTTGTCTCTGAGCTGTAATTTCTATGTAATTCTACACAATGCTCTTGTGGTATTCACAAAGGCAGGGTAGGGGCAGCTTCTGTCAGTACTTGACTGAAGATAGTGTCACAACACTAGGTGCTAACTGAGCCTACAACTCCTGATGGCTCGGTCCTTGAGAGTTACCTTGGAACGAAACACCTTTGCTTAGGGTGGGACAGAGCTGACAACATCTTTTGCTTTACTATCAAGTAAGCATTTTTTTAAAGTCATGTTCTAAAGAATGAAACCAACAGCAATGCAAGTGCGGTGCATATATAGTTTGTCAGTCCAATATGTGTCTGAGATTCTGTCATTGCATTCTCTCCAAAGTGGTACTTTAAAAATCAGCGATGTTTACTGCCTAGACTGTACATACTGATCTGCACAAATTTAAATACTTGATACCAGCCTTTAGTAAAATCTCAGCAGTCAGACACCATTTCAGGAATGTGACCTTGTGTGAACACCCTGCACTTTTGCCATTCCCACAAGTCAGAAAAATAACAAAGCACAATATTAAAGATCTGCAAAAGCTCAGAGTAAATGGGGACGTTGCAGAAGTTAGTAAAAAGAAAAAACAGATCTAAATGGCATTTGTCCCATGTTCTTTACCTGGTAGTGTTTGATACAAAGAGGAAACCTACTATCTTTTCCCCGCAGCACTGTCGCAGGGTTACCTTGATGATCTACCAAAGTAACCCCACCCCCACCCCAAAAAAAGAAACAAGCTCAGTGACAAAGTAACTTCGCTGCATGTTTTAGTAATATTTTTATTACACTTGTACAGAATTGTGACCACTCAATCACCATCTGTGTCCAGAGGGCAGCAGGTCGTGGCACCAAACCACAGAAGAACGCACTTCACTCATTCAGTCGCCAATCCCTCCAGAAGTGCTTTCAAGGCAACACATATAGACGCCCGGTGAGGATGGCAACAGGTCCCACAGCATTATCACTCATGCCAACTGGAGAAAGGTGGCACTCGCACTGACTGCCAACTCCCTCACCCCCAGGACTGCAGAACAGTGCTACAAAAAGTTCCATGTCCTCAGCACCACAATCTCCTGAATCTTCCTTGCCCACCCACACTCTTTACCCTCTCACAGAGCAATAAAAGAAGCTACAGTATAGAAACAGGCCATTTGGACCAACCAGCCCATGTTTGCATTTACCCTTCACATGAGCTAATAGTTCTAATCACATTTACCCACCCTGTTCCCATATCCCTTCCATCCCTTTTCCTTCATCCACCTATCCAATTAAATGTTGAATGTTGGCATAGTTTCTGCCTCAACAATTAATACACAGCCTCACAACTCTCTCCTACCCGCAGTTTTAAATCCCTAAAAGTTAAGTTCCCTTAAGGAACTACTGTACATTCAGACTATTGATCACATTATGTGACATACTTGACAGGGGATAGATAGAGGTGTACCAACTGCTGGGTGTTAATTCTCCCAGCAGTGATGTGAAAACTGTAAAAATATAAGACACAAGCATTTGTCTATCTAGGTTACACAAGTCTTAACATTAAAAATCAACTGTATTTATATATTTACATTTCCCTTCTACTCTCACAAAGATCAAGAGATAGATTTTCAGCTTACCGCCCATGTGTAAAACCAGTATTGTGGATCGGCTGCTGGTTATAGAAACTGCCTGAGCCAGGTGGCCATTCCACAATGCCAGCTTTACGCCCGGACAGCAAGTTGAAAATCTACCCCCAAGTATTACAGGAAAAAGGCAACAGACCTTCCCCAATGAAAGTTGGATACCTGCAAGGATGGCAAAAATGTTGAAACTGTTGAAAAGGATTCACCGAATGATAAATAGACGTTTGAAAATAGCTTTAAACAACCATTAACCTTGTAGATTTTGAACTGAAATGACCTCTGCCCTGACGTTCACCCCAGTTCCAACACTGGCTCTGGGTGGAAATAAGCAACAGGGCAGATCTATGGAGACAATGGCAATATTGGTGACGACCGCCATAAGTTAGACCTTTGTGATCCTCCAGTGACGAATTCACGCCACAATTTGCTGGAAAACTAATTAGAATTCGCTGCAGTAAGCTTAGCAGTGGATCGGGAATAATGCGGCCAATGTCCGATACATATCCTAGGTACCTGGGCTCAATGCAGAAGAATGTAACAACAGGTTATTTAACAGGGACACATTTAGGAGCAATGGCGCCGATATGATAACATTGAGATGGGCACAACATGTATGGACAGAATGTCCAGGTCATGTTTAATTTGATTTATGAGTTTGTACTGAAATAGTATAAATATATAAATCAGCATTGAGAAGGGACCCATGTGCATACGGTTGTCTCCTGAACTGTGTCTGATCCCTAGCCAGATTTCATTACTGGGTACAATCCAAGCTTAGCGAATGGGCTCAATAAATATTAATATAAAATATCAGTCGGGGAGGGGGGATTCAGAACATGCCTGGCTGTCAAAATAACTTATTTTATTATTAATTGAGCTTTTAAGACTTCGATGAAATTCCTAGAACAAGTCAGTAAAAATGTTACCCTCAGGCAACCTGCTAAGCGATTGAATACTGCACTGATTCTGAGCCTGCCAGCGCCATTCTGTAATTGTCTAAGTGGTTGCGGCAATCACTGTGCCGTTAATTCAACAAACTCAACATTACCATTTAATTTAATGGAGGGCATATCTAATGGCTTGGATTTTGTGGGCAGCAGCAAAGTGATGGTGCTCGCCACTTACCTCAAAGAAAGCTGCCACAAAGATCTAGCGATCTCCATGGCATCGATTTCACCTCTCCCGATGTTAATTTGATTCTGGCACCAAGTCTAGGGGATCTCCAGTGTCCAGCAAGAGTGATGTCATCAAGCAGACTAAGCAGCCAAGCATATTGAAGAATTCTCACAGACCGCAAACCAGGAAGTAAAATCCACCAATTATCCTTTACTTTTTATGAATTTTACAGAGAGTGAAATAAAGATTGGAACATACACATGGGATTAAGGTAGAAGCTGAAACATCATAAACAAACTTTAAAAAAATTATATTTAAAAAATATGGAATTTTTATCATAATGGAAAAATTTGACAGCCACAAATATAAAATTCATTTTTCAGGGACAGAGCAGTTGTTCAGCAGTAATTATGACTTGGTACGCCTTTAAAAACCCAGTTACACCTGATTGCACAAGGCTTAATTTTTTTTTGGGTTTTAACAACGATATTACAGAGTAAAAGGGGAAGTTCTCATCAGTCCAGTGATTTCTCAAAGATTCCAGTCTGTTGGGGTCTTCAACACGCCCTGTGGAGGAGCAGGGAATCACTGACAGCAACTTCTGGATTTCCGCGTTTAACTGAACATGTGCGGATGTCAGAAGTTGCTGTCAGTTTCACAGGGTAGTGACGGTGAACGTTGACAGCTTCAGAATCATTACAACTGCAAAATCTGGGCCATGTTCAACTTGTTCGGCAAGGGTCTCTGCGGAGCAGCGCAAAAGTCCCAGCAAATTATGCCGTGGCACATGTAATGGCATAAGTCACGCACACCATAATTTTCTGGGATTTCTGCACTATAATAATGGCGTACACCATAGATCCACCATTACTATGGTCTTTTTTTTTGGGTGACTCCCAAAACAAGCGCTCTACTCAGAGCTCCGGCACGGCAAGAAAGAGAGCCCCAGGTGGGCAGAGGAAACGCTTCAAAGACGCCCTCAAAGCCTCCTTGAAAAAGTGTAACTTCACCACCGACACCTGGGAATCCCTGGCCCAAGACCGCACAAAGTGGAGGAGAAGCATCCGGGAAGGCGCAGAACACCTCAAGTCTCTTCGCTGGGAGCAAGCGGAAGCCAAGCGCAGGCAATGCAAGGAGCGCACGTCAACCCAAGCACCCCACCCACCCGCCCCTTCAACCACCGTCTGCCCCAACTGTGACAGAGACTGTAGGTCCCGCATTGGACTTATCAGTCACCTGCGAACTCATTTTTAATGTGGAAGCAAGTCATCCTCGGTTCCGAGGGACTGCCTAAGAGAAGAAGAGACTATGGTGTAAGTTTTCAGCAAATCTAGGCCCATTAGCTCAACAGCTACCAGGCTTCCACTCCACAACAATAACAGCAAGCTGAACAGAGCAAACAGCATGAAATGTCACAATTTTAGACAGCACTATTGGAAAACTAAATTCTAAATTCAGTCTCGAGTTGAAATGGTTCTGTTCGATATTAGTAACAAACATGTTTGTTTGTTTAAAATAGCGAACAGATGAATTTCATACCATAACAACTTCATTACTACATTTGTACAGTGCAATTTCAACCCAATGGTGGTTTCTTGAAAAGTAACCTTCTCATATGTTACCTGAACTCTGGCATGTAACTTCCCAGTTCTTGGCAGATGATGTGATAATTGAATTATCCTGATGTTAAAAACTGTTATTTTACATCCTTCAAAAATAATTTTCATTAAATGTTTTATATGCTGTAAAACTGAAATTAAAAATATTGATTGAAAACATTATAAATTGGTAACATATCCAAAAGCCATTTTATAGTGTAATAGTGCTCAACAACAGCCTAATTTAGTTATGTGTCCAGAACTGTTTCAAGATTACCTCTCCTTTGGGAGATGACAGATGCCCAATAGATAAAGACAGCAAAATCCCATTTATTTTAGGAACTTGGTGGAAGAAGAGAATAGGATTACCCTTTCTCTTGACAACTAACACCGTAAGGGTTTTGTCATCCACCAGGATAGGCACACGGACTCTCAGTTTATACTCTCACCTCCATCTAAATGTTTGCTGGAGTGTTTTTAACAGTTTACAACCTCAAATTAATGTCAATGAGGCTTGAACTCCCAACTGTCTGGCCCAGAGGAGCGATTGCTGTCAAAAGAGTAATTGCTGCACATGATATGCTTTCAGGAGTAATTCCAATTTTCTGCCAATCCACCGATAGTACAAATCCTGTCTTCAAAGAGACAAACAAACCAAATAAATATGGCAACAAAGACTTCAGTAATAGTCACTGAGATGTGAATGTGAATAGGTTAATAATGTCACATCCTCTATTCTATTTTTACACTGTTGCAACCAGCCAGTTATACAAGAAAGGATTGTCTTAAGGCCTGACAGCTGGATCTTTACAAACTAACAAAAAGCTGGAATCAGATTCAACACTTGCAATCATTACTCGGAAAGGCAAGTTACAGCCAGGCCTTGTGGCATCACACAAAGGCCCCCTTTTGTCTTCATTTAGGAGGCCTCCAGGCTTGTTTACGCATGCAAGACGGTTTCTGCAGTGACTGTTGGATCCTGCCCCTACCCTGCTTCAAAGGTTACTCAGGGGCGCAATGCAACAGCCCAGTCATCACAGGCACGGCCCATTAACTGTTCATCCCAGACATAGTCACTGTAAACCACAGAGAGCAAACACATTGTATGTCTGTATATGTTTGACTCTGATTGTGCTGATAGACCAGAGATAATAGGCATCATTATAAATATGTTTGTGCTTGAAGATGTGTTTAAAAGGTGAAAAATGCAGTGTATACATTTCACAGCACATTACAGGGTCACTGTCTTCAGGAATAAGGGTTTCTGTTTAGGAAGAGAAAAGTCTTCCAAACGTGTGTGTTATTATCATCTGGTCACAAGATGGTATGTTTCAACAGGAGATTTCATAGCGGTGTTTGTGAATGAAACAGTTTTCCAAATATTTTGTCCTAAGCTCTATGCCCCTATAAAAATGACCTAACAAGGTAAATTTAAAAAAACAGACGCTGATAAAACCAGGCATTGTAACATTCAACATATGAGCAAACCTGAGGATTGGGAGCAGTTTAGGATTCAGCAAAGGAGGACAAAGGGATTAATTAAGAGGGGGAAAATAGAATATGAGAGTAAGCTTGCAGGGAACATAAAAACTGACTGTAAAAGCTTCTATAGATATGTGAAGAGAAAAAGATTGGTAAAGTCAAGCGTAGGTCCCTTGCAGTCAGAATCAGGGGGAATTTATAATGGGGAACAAAGAAATGGCAGACCAAATAAATACATACTTTGGTTCTGTCTTCAAAAAGGAGGACACAAATAAACTCCCAGAAATGTTGGGGAACATAAGGTCTAATGAGAGGGAGGAACTGAATGAAATCAATATTTGTAGGGAAATGGTGTTAGGGAAATTGACAGGATTGAAGGCCGATAAATCCCCAGGGCCTGATAATCTGTATCCTAGGGTACTTAAGGAAGTGGCCCTAGAAATAGTAGATGCATTGCTGGTCATCTTCCAAAATTCTATAGACCCTGGAACAGTTCCCATGGATTGGAGGGTAGCTAATGTAACCCCACTATTTAAAAATGATGGTGGAGAAAAAATGGGGAATTATAGACCGGTAAGCCTGACATCAGTAGTGGGGAAAATGCTAGAGTCCATTATAAAAGATGTAATAGCAGAGCACTTAGAAAACAGTGACAGGATCGGACAAAGTCAACATGGATTTACAAAAGGTAAATCATGCTTGACTAATCTACTGGAATTTTTTGAGGATGTAACTGGTAGAATAGATAAGGGAGAACCAGTGGATGTGGTGTTTTTGGACTTTCAGAAGGCTTTCGATAAGGTCCCGCATAAGAGACTAGCGTGCAAAGTTAAAGCACATGCGATTGGGGGTAAGGTACTGACTTGGATAGAAAACTGGTTGGCAGACAGGAAGCAAATAGTTGGAATAAACGGATCTTTTTCTGAGTGGAAGGCAGTGACTAGTGGGGTACTGCAGGGATCAGTGCTAGGACCCCAGTTATTCACAATATATATTAATGATCTAGAAAAGGGAACTAGATGTAATATCTCCAAGTTTGCAGATGACACAAAGCTGGGTGGGCGTGTGTGCTGTGAGGAGGATGCAGAGAAACTCCAGTACGATTTGGACAGTTTGGGCGATTGGGCAGATGCATGGCAGATGCAGTATAATGTGAATAAATGCGAGGTTATCCACTTTGGTGGCAAAAACAGGAAGGCAGATTATTATCTGAACTGCAGTAAATTAGGTAAAGTGGAAGTGCAACGAGTCCTGGGTGTCCTTGTGCACCAGTCGTTGAAGGTAAGCATGTAGGTGCAGCAGGCGGTTAAGAAGGCAAATGGTATGCTGGCCTTCATAGCGAGAGGATTTGAGTACAGGAGCAAGGATGTCTTGCTGCAGTTGTACAGGGCCTTGGTGAGACCACACCTTGAGTATTGTGTGCAGTTTTGGTCGCCTTATCTGAGGAAGGATGTGCTTGCCATGGAGGAAGTGCAGCGAAGATTCACCAGACTGATACCTGGGATGGCAGGAATGACGTATGAAGAGAGATTGGGTCGATTAGGCTTATATTCGCTGGAGTTTAGAAGAATGGGAGGGGATCTCATTGAAACTTATAAAATTCTAACAGGACTAGACAGACTAGATACATGAAGGCTGTTCCCGATGATGGGGGAGTCCAGAACCAGGGGTCACAGTCTAAGGATAAGGGCTAAGCCATTTAGGACTGAGATGAGGAGGAATTTCTTCACCCAGTGAGTGGTGAACCTGTGGAATTCTCTACCACAGAAGACAGTTGAGGCCAATTCATTAAATATATTCAAGAAGGAGTTAGATATATTTCTTAAGGCTAAGGGGATCAAGGGATATGGGGAGAAAGCAGGGACAGGGTACTGAATTTGGATGATCAGCCATGATCTCATTGAATGGCGGAGCAGGCTCGAGGGGCTGAATGGCCTACTCCTGTTCCTATCTTCTATGTTTCTATGATGTAGCAAAATTGGTAACAACGATAAGAGCTAGTACATATTGTAATGCATTGATATCTTTTAATACTCTCCATCAAATCTAGCATGACTTTCCAGCAAGGGTCAATGGTTAGCAATCAGGAGTGGGAGCCCAGGTTGATTTTTCCCCTCACTTAAGCTAATTGTAACACCACAATTGCTGCCCTAGCTGAGACCAGCAAAGTCAACACAAGCCAAGAATTGAGCCTGGGTCATTCTGGCCTGAATGGTTCAGTACAATACCACACGGTGCATTTACTCACCAAACCACCAAACACATGGTGAAGCCATCTCACTTTTCTCATTAAAGATAATAGTGTAAACTTACAACTGGCCAATCAGACGCAGTGTGTCAAATGAATTATAGTGCACCTGCCTTCAAAAACCTCATGGCAGGGTGGGTCGGTTGAGACACGCTTAACTAAAGTAAGGTACACCCCCTCCCCACCATCACCAGTTTCATATATGAAAAGAAAGTACAGTAGATGCTGAAATGGAGAGCTCTCATCTGGTTATGTTTTAACCTGGTCTCTCTGGAAAAAATGCAACTGATTTTTTGCTTTGCTTCTTGCACTCATTAAAAAATATAAAATTGAATATTTAGATCCCTTGCTTGGATAAGTCATGCTCCCTTCTCAATATCATCATTACAATGGTGGTGAGGGTACCTGCTGGTCTAAGGTGACTGAATAATTCAAATTCCATGGGATTCTGGGATTTCTATCAGTGTTTTGGGATTGCATTCTCTATCTGCGTATATTTAAGCCCATTGGTTTATGGTGATTGAACAAGTCAAGTTCTGTGTTTACTACACAGGATTGGGGATCACACTATGTTTCTGTCTATCTTTTAAGGAAAGACACAAACCAGTAGCCTTTTGGACAATCTGGCCCGGTGGGGGGGGGGTTTATTTCAATTCTCAGCTGGGACACTGGTCTTAAAGAAGAACTCCGACAGAATAGACTAACTATACTTTGTGGTTCAATGACCTAAGTGCCATCTGTGGTTTAAAGATTAAAGAGCACATTAATCATTTTTGGAGCAGTGTCTGGTACATGCAGGTGTACGCAAATGTCTAATGCATGAGTCAGCCAAGGAGTGAAAGCTGGGCTTTCAAAAGTATACCAAGGGTAAATGCTAGGAAAATGCAGGAAATGAGACAGGGTGGCAAAGAAGGGGCAACAGTCGGGTCATATTAGGTCAATAGATGACATAATAATTAACAGCATAAATGTTAGAAATAAATAGTAAAATCATCCAGAAAAATAAGACAAATTGTACAGCAGTAAATGGCATTAATGTTATCTGCTGGTCATTATTAATTTTTTCACACAAAGTCTACCTTGGTTATGGTGTTAGCAAAGTTACCACCACAAGAGAACTGATTATAGACAGTGAAATAACAAAAGTACTGAGCTGTTAATAATCAGTCCTTTTGATGTGGTAAGAGTCATCAGGAAAATAGGTGCTCTTTGAAACTGAGGTAGGAATAACAGCCTTCCAATGGTGCAAAACTTAATTTCTGTTTCTCACCATTAAGAAACATGAGGGTAGATTTCCTCTTCCCCATGAAGCCCTCAAGGTAACATACCAATAAATGATCCCCACACCGACCGCTGCGCCCTCATTCCTCCCCCATCTCTGATAGGAAAATAACTTCAACAAATGACTCAATAACAACACAGTCTATATTAAATAAACTATGAAAAAAAATGGGGAGTGAGTTAAAGCCAATCGTTCTGGCAGAGGGAATGAGGTTCTTTATCATGGCATCTGAACCTCAGTGACATTACAGTCTTACTCCTCAGTCCCACATATCTATTATTGTTTCCATTTTAAGTTGTTCATGGTTTCCTCCCTGAAGGCCTTTTGACAAATTCACTCACAGAGACCAGGAAGGTCTCGGTTTCTTCTCTGATCTGTGTGAATTAGCAGATCTCGAGGCAGTTCAAAGAAGAGCCGCGAGGCATCTGGCAACCAAGATAGTGGGATAGACAATAGAAACTTGGACTTTTCAACCTTGAAAGAAAGCAACTGAGAGGTGACTTTAAAGCGGTATGTGAGATTGAAAACCACATGGAAAAGGTAGATCCAGAAAATTACTTCAGACCAAATTGCGCAAATAGGACAAAGGGGACAAGGCAAATTTAGGACTATGTCAGGAATTTCTTCTTCACACAAAGAGTGATCAACACCTGGATCCACTTCCGGTTACAGTAGTGTAGGTAAAACCCTGGTGTCATTTAGGAAACAATTGGATGCTATGATGGTGGCCATGTAGGGCCTCTCCAAATAGACCGAATGGGCTTCCTCATCCATATTCAAATTGTGACCTTAGATAGGGTGGCAGTAACATTAGCCTCAGCATCCTTGTTCAAGAAAGGTAAAAGTCAGACAAAGTTTTTATCCCAATCACTGTCAACAGTCACTTCCGACTGGAACTGATGTACCTGTAGATGCCAGGTGAGAACACTGGTGCCCATGAAGAATGGCCACTTCCAAAGTACCTGATAGGAGGAACAGGAATAACCTATTCAGCCCCTCAAGCCTGTTCCGCCATTCAATTAGATCATGGCTGATCTGTTTCTTAACTCCATCTACCCCAATGGTTCAGTTCCACTCAATTTGCCGATTGAACCATAGATACAGGGGATTGGACTGTAATGCCATTTAGGTTTCAGATACCAGAATAAAGAGCCCCAACCCTTGCACTAGAACCATTGACTTTAATGCACGCCCCAATATTTTTGTCGTATATTTTTAATACAGCACCCGTGGAATCTTACCTCAGCACAAGTAAGTAATTTCAGTACCTGTATAGGAAATTGGAAGGAAGAAAATATGAAGACATTCGAATAACGAGATGTTTGTAGGACAAGTATGAGATTATAAACAACATAGTGTATATGCAGAAAATGCTGGAAATACTCAGCAGGTCAGGCAGCGCCTGTCGAGAGAGAAACAGAGTTAACGTTTCAGGTCGATGACCCTTCGTCAGAACTGGAAAAAGTTAGAGATGTAATAGATTTTTAAGCAGGGAGAGGGGGGAGGGGAGAAAAGAACAAAAGGGAAGGTCTGTGATAGGGTGGAAGGTAGGAGAGATTAAAGGACAAAAGGGATGATGGTGCAAGGCAAAAGGACAAGTTAAGAAAAGTTCCTCGAACCACTGCTCTCGCCACATCCTGAGATCCACGCTCAACGCTATGCGCCACCACATGCACGTTCTTGACCTGTCTCTTCAGCAGCACCGACTCACTCTATCTCAAAGCTGTCCTGGTCCGCAGTTCCATTTCAGCCTTTGCCTCATCCGGCGCTCTAACAGGTGTCAAGGATCGTAAGCTTGAACAACTCTTGGACACCAACGTCCCTTCAGAACCTTCTTCCCCTTCACTTTCCTCTGATCCCATCCTTTCTTCCAAACACGCCCCCTGCCGTGTTTTCACTATCCCCTCTGACCTTCCCCTCTCTGACCCCGAACGATCAGTCCTCAGCAAAAGCCTGAGTTTCATCCCCTTACGCCTCCACCTCAATGAATTTCGAGCTTGGCACGATGCTGAGCTCTTTTTCCGTCGCCTTCATCTCCGTTCCCACTTCTTTGGCCAGGAGTCTTCCCCCCGCACAGCTGACACTTTCTCCCATTTTCAGAATTCTTGTTTTACTTGGACTCCTCCCACTGACCTCTTACCCTCTCGGGATCTTTCCATTGCAAACTGCTGGCGTGACATCGGCCACCTTAATTTCTCTGCTCCCCTCCGTCACTCCAACTTACTTCCCTCTGAACTTGGCAAATTGACCTCTACCTTGCGGAGGCTGAATGTCAACTCTCCTCTGGAGATCTTCCCTCCATGCCCTCCAACCTCATAGTTCCACAACCCTGCATAGCCCACTTCTACCTCCTTCCCAAAATCCACAAACAGGACTGCCCAGGTAGACCCATCGTTTCAGCTGTTCTTGCCCCACTGAACTGATTTCTTCCTCGCTCAACTCCATTTTTTCTTCCCTTGTCCAGTCTCTTCCCCCTACATCCGCGACTCTTCCGACGACCTCCGCCACTTTAACAGTTTCCAGTTTCCTGGCCCCAACCGCCTCCTTTTCACTATGGACGTCCAATCCCTCTACACCTCCATCCTCCACCAGGATGGTCTGAGGGCGCTCCGCTTCTTCCTGGAACAGAGGCCCAACCAGTCCCCATCCACCACCACCCTCCTCCACCTGGCTGAACTTGTTCTCACATTGAACAACTTCTCCTTTGACTCCACTCACTACTCCAAATTAAAGGTGTTGCTATGGGCACCCACATGCGTCCCAGCTATGCCTGCCTTTTCGTGGGTTATGTGGAACATTAAAGAATGTTTCAGTCCTGCTCAGGTCCCCTCCCTCACCTCTTTTTCTGGTACATTGATGACTGTATTGGTGCCGTTTCCTGCTCTTGCCCTGAACTTGAAAATTTCATTCACTTTGCTTTCAATTTCCACCTTTCCCTCACCTTCACATGGCCCATCTACAACTCTTCCTTTCCCTTCCTCGACTTCTCTGTCTCCATTTCTGGGGATAGGCTATTGACAAACATTCACTACAAGCCCAATGACTCCCACAGCTACCTTGACTACACTTCCTCCCAACCAGCTTCCTGTAAGGACTCTATTCCATTCTCCCAGTTTCTCCGTCTCCATCTCATCTACACTGACGATGCCACCTTCCACACCAGTGCTTCCAATATGTCTTCCTTTTTCCTCAACTGATGATTCCCCTCTACTGTGGTTGACATGGCCCTTGACCATGTCCATTCTATTTCCCGCACTTCTGCTCTCACCCCTTCCCCTCCCTCCCGGAACCACGATAGGGTTCCCCTTGTCTTCACCTTTCACCCCACCAGCCTCCACTTTCAACGGATCATCCTTCGCCATTTCCTCCATCTCCAACGTGATCCCACCACCAAATACATCTTCCCCTCCCCTCCCCTTTCAGCATTTTGAAGGGACCTCTCCCTCCGTGACACCCTGGTCCACTCCTCTATCACCCCCAACACCCCTTTCCCTTTGCCCAGCACCTTCCCATGCAACAGCTGCTCTTTTACTTCCTCCCTTCCCACTGTCCAGGGCCCCAAACACTCCTTCCAGGGGAAACAGCGATTTACTTGTACTTCTTGCAATTTAATATACTGTATTCGCTGCTCACGATGCGGTCTCCTCTACATTGGGGAGACCAAATGCAGATTCACAGAATCACAGAATCACAGAAACCCCACAGTGCAGATAGAGGCCATTTCGGCCCATCGAGCCTGCACCGACACATATCCCACCCGATCCCCGTAACCCCTACACCAACACATATCCCACCCTATCCCTGTAACCCCACGTATTTAATCCCCCTAACACTAAGGGTCAATTTATCATAGCCAATCAACCTAACCCGCACATCTTTGGACTGTGGGAGGAAACCGGAGCACCCGGAGGAAACCCACGCAAACACGGGGAGAATGTGCAAACTCCACACAGACAGTCGCCCGAGGCCGGATTCGAACCCGGGTCCCTGGCGCTGTGAGGCAACAGTGCTAACCACTATGCCACCATGCTGGGATTGGGTGACTGCTTTGCGGAACATCTCCATTCAGTCCGTAAGGGGGACCCTGAGCTTCTGGTCACTTGTCACTTTAATTCTCCGCTCCGCTCCCACTCAGACCTCACCGCCCTCGGCCTCTTACACTGTTCCAACGAAGCATAACGTAAGCTCGAAGAACAGCACCTCATTTTTCGATTAGGCACTTTACAGCCTTCTGGACTCAACATTGAGTTCAACAATTTCAGACTATAACCCCTGCCCGTATTATTTTTTTCACATGGCAGCTGTTGATTTCTGCCATTCCCATTTACACGTCATCTAGACTCATCTTTTGTTTTTTTAACTTGTCCTTTTGCCTTGCACCATCATCCCTTTTGTCATTTAATCTCTCCTGCCTTCCACCCTATCACAGACCTTCCCTTTTGTTCTTTCCACCCCTCCCCTCTTTCCCTGCTCCTGCACTTGCTTAAAAATCTGTTACATCTCTAACTTTTTCCAGTTCTGATGAAGGGTCATCAACCTGAAATGTTAACTCTGTTTCCCTTTCCACAGATGTTGCCTGACCTACTGAGTATTTCCAGCATTTTCAGTTTTTATTTCAGATTTGCAGCATCTGCAGTATTTTGCTTTTGTAATGGTGTATATGCATTTGTCTTCATCTGCAGATATTTAAATAGAGCATAGAGCAATTAATTCAGGTCTGCTTCCTCCAAGCAATTTGCTGTGCTGGACATATTATCAACAAAACACATTCCAGGTGCTTCACAACAGGCTGTTAATTCAGCACTGATTCAGCTTTCAACATCTAGACTGGTATGTGTCTGAGTGGAATCGACCCAGTGGTTTGTGACCAATATTGGGCTAAGTGAAGAGAAGTGTTATTTACTCAGTTCCAAATCACCAAGTAGGTTTTGTAAAACATGTCTGGGACTGCTGTTGCAGCACAGATATCTGACATCTACATCATTAGCGCTATCACCACACAAAAGAGAAAAGGGAGAGAATAAAAAACAGGGAAGCAGCATAAACATTTTACAATTGTTGTGAAGCCTCTGGTTTCTGGTGGTATATATTGGCTTACTGCTATGTGAATTGCTAAATAATAACCCACACCTATTAAAAACAACAGCTGTATTCAGCACTGCAATATAGGCAATGATAGGTTACCAAAGGTAGCAAATTTGTACCATACAGTCACTCGCTGTCTCCTTTCTCTTTTTTTAATATTAAAACCTCTCCTTTTTCCCCCTAATTCTCTCCTTTCCACTCCTGAAAGTCCTAACTCATGATCAATGGCGAGACTCCTGGTTCATTTTGTCCCCTTCATAGCCGAGAGTGGCTCAGTCTAATTACTGGGTCTCCGCTGCTGTGACGGCTGGGGTCAGATAATTCAGCACAGGTCAGGGATTGAACCTGGGACCTTCTTGATCCACACTGGGCAGCGGATTCACTAAGCGAACCATTACAGAAGCCCCTTTTTATGAACATTCACTTACAAACAAATCCTAAAAGAACTTATAAACTGTACTGTTGATTTGGGAGGAATTCTTTTAGATCTTAGAAAAGCATAAATGCTTTAGAAATGGACATGATCGATTTAAAGATCTATCAGCATAGAGGGCCCCTTTCCCCCACATACCAACTAAAGAAATTGCTCTGTACGTAGCATTTACTGGGTGTGGCTTTGGTTCAGAAATGAAGACATCAGCATTCTTATGCCTTGAGTTGCAATCGTTCAGAGTGCAATACATTGGGGCCTCGACCTGCACTCCCATTATCCTTAATTATCTGCTGGAACTTTTTGTGGAAGTTATCATTTTTGCAGGAGTCAAGTCTTCGGGTTGGGAGATGCTAGAATTCATTTCTTTAAATCTTGAGCATGGATTTTAACTCCCGGGTGGAAAGCCGGGGGGTCGGGGGAGCCGCCGAAATTCCAGCCCCGGCGTCTCCATGGGAGGCCTGGCTGATTTTAGCGCCCCACTGGCCAGTTGCTCACCTGAAACGGGTCTGAGGAGGTAGCTGGGCAACTGGCAGCAAGTGAAGATTGGGCAGCCCGGAGCCTGCCTGCCAACACTCAGGTAAAGTCGCAGGGTAGGGAGGAGTACGGCACAGTCCCACGGGTGAGAAGGGGGAATGAGCCTCGGCGGTCACTCCAGCCAGTAGGTCATTATTGCCTTGGGATCCTAACTGAGTCATAGGTCCCTAATTAGCATATGTTAATGAGGTGTCCACCGGAGTCAACCGCCGACGTAAAATGGCCGCAGGTTGGCATTGGAATGAGAAAAAGCCGCTCGATTTTAACTCCCGTTCTGCCCAGTTTCTATCAGGAGGGACTAAAAATCCCCCCTTTTGTTTAAAACAATAGAGACATTCATGAATTTGGGCACTCTTGATTATTCACTAACTTCTGTTATATACCTGCAAGTCCTTTCATTATGGTAGATAATTGGAGTTCCATTATAAATTGAGCTTTTCCCTCCTTATCTTACATTTCCTCACACCTTTGCCAGCCAGATATGAACATGTTGCCTTTTGACTCCCTTGATTCCTTATTTGAAAACAAAGTTCTACGATCCACCAAACTTTTATAATGTAGACAACTGCTGATTTGTTGTAACTTTGCTGTTAACTGAATTTGTTGGCAAGAATGTTTGCATTACAGACCAGCAATGTCTCTGCCTAAATATCAGCCAATTCAGGTAAATTGAAAATGACAACAGAAAATTAAAGTCCACTATGAGTTTCACAAAAAAAAGCAATTGTTGTAAACAGCTTCAAAGGTCTGATCTAGGAATTCTGTGAAAGTGTTCAAAATATTATTACAGTGACAATTAATGTGCTTAGCACATGTTTGCTATCTTTAAAATATCCTTGGTTTACCTAAAGGACAACAATTCTCATTTTTAAGAAGAGGCCAGCATTTATTGCCCATCCCTAGTTTTGATGAGCCACCTTTTTGAAATGCTGCTTGTGGTGAAGGTACTCCCACAATTTAATTTACAAATTACATCTTGTTTAAAATTCTGATGTCTAAGCACTTCTGGTGCATATGCTATTGAAAATGTAGTTGTTCGCATTCATCACATTGTTTTCAATTCAAATCTCAGTCAATTTCTGACCTTCATGAAACTAGTTTATTAAGCCATAGGGCTGGATTTTCATTGGGCCGTGGAGTCGGGATTGGAGGCATGTGGGGGTTTAAAATCCCAAAATCGGGGGTCCCGACCTCAACCCCAAAAGTTGTAGTCCCGCCTCCTACCCGCCTCCTCAATGAAAATCCAGCCCATAATCTTTCAGAATGAAATTTCTGCTCAAGTAATTATGACCAATGCAGAGCTGCTAAGCAGCGGTCAATCCGAGCATCAGATTCTCATTTCACTGCAACTTTTTCTCACCTTCATTTGAATTTTCTTAAAAATCCACTAACTGAAATCTAAAAAAAAACACACACACAATGTGATGCAAATTGGCAAAAGGGAAACAGCAACATTTTGTTTTTGCAGTTTCTCTCTTGCCCTCTTCTGAGTGCATGGACTTCCTGCTGGGATATGGCTACACGGGCACCATTTGTAATTCGCTACCTCGTCCAAGAGGCCTATTTCATATGTTAGCCTTGACAGGGAGTATTGCCAAGCTACTGATCATGGACTCACCCAACACAAGCATGCTTCCAGCGAGGGGCTCAATGATTAATGATCAGGAGGTGATCAGTCAATCAGTAAGGAAGGGTGGAATGATATTAGAAAGTTGGAATTTGTTTTAGTGGCTACTTTTCGGATTCATTTTCTCCAATTCTCTTCCCTCTTCCTGAAGCCTTTATGTTGAGGTATGATTTTCCTTTGGTACCTCGTCCAATTGGCCCAGAAAATGAGTATCAGGGGATTATTTGATTATGGAAGGCAGGGGGAAAGAAACATCAAATCTATGCCTGATCCGCTCTGCACCACATACCAGCAGGGACTACTAGATAGGAAACAGGGACAGGAATCTTGGCTGATCCTCCTAGTTCAGGGGCACTGAGACCAATTGCAACAATCCCACCAACACCCCAACTGAAACCAGCAACTTGACCATTCTACAAAATGTCAGATATGAGTTTGTTCTGAAACTTGGACTAGTGGCAGATTGACAAGAGTCAGCAGTAGTAAGATTACAGTATAGATCGTATCAGCAGCCCTTCCCGCAATGCCTATAATGTAACCAGGCACATTGTAAAACTGATAAGCAAGATAAGGGACCTACCATTCTGCAGCGGTCTATAATTTTAACAATGCACATCTGACAGTCATTTAAAAAAAAAATCACAGGTGGATTAGAGGCTCCTGTTTTAGTCTAAACCTATTCCATTTGAATGGCTGACATCAAACGTCACAGATCAGAATTCCCCCACTAGCTTCCCTTTGAGGTCGGTGTCTGAAATAAGCAGCTATCCTAGTATTTATCAACCTCATGCACCTTTAACCAGTCACAGCACTCTTGAAGATAAGTAAATCATTTTGACAAGCACCAGGTAGATTTATTTGTAATTATCCTTTCCCTATTTGCGCAAGCATTGATCTCCTGTGGGCGTTAATTCTTGTAAAGTTTATAGCAACAAATCAATGCAATGTTCATGAACTCTGTGCAAATAGTTTATTACCCCTCAAGGCAACGAGCCATATCTCTATAACATATCGCTGCTTCAGAGCCCTACTAGCACAACTTTAATGTATACATTTTATGTTCAACAGCTGCATCATCACATTTCTGAAGGTGATTTTCACAGCTAATTCCTCATTCTAAGAAGCCTGCGCATGCTAAGTAAGCAGCTTCCTTGTAACCTGCTTTGTGGCCCAAAATCAGGAGAAATGACTGTAGCTTTCTGTTCTGATTTCTCATCTTTAAGACTGCCTACCATTAAATACCTTATGAACCCAGCCCTTGGTTGGAGATGAAGTAACAAATAACAACAAGGTGCTAAAATGATCTGATCAGATTCCTCTGCAGGCGGGAAGCTCCCATGACATTGTCAGCATGAGGCCTGGGCAATTTTAACTCCTGGGCCTCATTTCCATTTGACTGACGGGTTGACTTTCCGATTGTGTCGGGAATCGGACAGCCCACCCACATGACGCGTGTAATTTCCGGCAAGACTCCCGACACCTATTTAAAGTGGGGTGCACCTCTTAAAGCGAGGATACATTCCCCACTTTCTTTTTTCCTGAAAGAATGTTTCAAAATATTTTGGCAGCACAGACAAGTTGAAAGGTTGCCCCCCACCGCGCCCCCCCCCAAACCCCGGTTTTCTGATGCATTCCTGGAAGTCCTAGTGGAGGAAGTCAGCAGGGCAAGGAGCGAGGTATTGTTCCCCAGCAGCATCCCCAAGACAGGGTCAATGCCACCAGCATCACCCCTGGGTTCATATAGAAAGAGGTTCAATGGGCTTAGAAGAGCAGCAAGGGTGATTGAAGCTCTTCACCTCTCCAGCTCTCTCAATGGCACCGGATAACACTCCTTTCACCCCTCCTCCACTCTCAACAATTCCCTCTCCTCCATCACATCCTTCAGAATGCACTCACAAGGACACACTGCAACACATCTCTTTCTCATTCCAAAAGCATTCACCTCTTCCTTTCCTCTCTTCGCACCACACACTAGCACCATGCTCTTCTCACATCCTTACACTTGCACAAACACCAACTCCTCCCAGCACTCCTTCCTCACTTCACATTTCACACACTTGGCTTTAAATTCATCACCTCCCCAGTCCTCGATCCATCTTGGTTCTTCTCCACCTCTCAACACATGCACCAAACGCACAAGCCATAGACATCGGCAATTACCTTTTCAACAGCCACTCACTACTCTCTCCCTCTCTTTCTGCAGGACAAGACATAATGTGAGAGAGAGGACCAAGACCGGTGGGGAGAAATACCCAACATTATAGCCCTCACCAAAGAAGAGGAAGAAGCTGAAAATGCTAGACTCATACAAGCAGCTATAGTAGACATTGGAATGCCTTCTGTGGAGTTTCAGCACTATGGCGGAAAGTATGGAGGAGTCCACTGTGTGGTGTCATCTCGCATGCAATTAGCACTCTGCCATCTATCCTGGAGAATGTGGCCTCCTCCAGGGATGCTGCTGCTGAGCCCTCACGATGAGAGTCGCTCTCACCAGCCTTTGTAGCTTTGGTGGAAGTTCAAACAGCTCTGGGCTCCAGCTTGGAGAGACAGATGTCCACTTTGGACAGATTGATGAACCACAAGGATATGGGCTTTTAAGAAGTCACTTTTCTTCAGCAGTCTGCTCTCCCGCAGATCAGTTTAATGGAGCCCCAGCCTCACAGGAGTGGCGATGGCCTGATGGGAGCCATAGCTGTAACCCTCTCTCAGGATGTCAGCACACCTGCCCCTTTGCCACCCCCTGAACCAATGCTATAGTTCCGGCAAGTCAGCTGGGCCAGATTGCCCCAGCAGCAGCCAAGGTTCAGCAGTGTGCAGCCGGGCACTCACAGGCTCGAGCAACCAGAAGTCACTGGCCACGAGCGTCTCAAGGTCCGAACATGAGGAACAGCGGCCTCACACCAGCTCTGCTGAGGCCACGAGGAGAGCACCTCGTAGGAGTAGTAGAGTTCGTAAACCTTCTTTAAAGAAAAGCACTATGGACTCATCACTTGGATGAGAAATGAATAGAAGCCAATTATTATTTGCCATTAAATTAAACACCTTTACCACATTGTCAGTATGGCATTGACATAGAAGTTGTCTGAATGGCTTGAGTGTTTGTTTTTCAGGATGAAGGGAGTGGTGGAGGATGTAACCAGGACTGTTAATCAGAAGAGTTATCAGGACAGGGGAATGAGCAGGTCACCGGAATCACTGAGCAATGAGCTGATCCCTCACATCTCTTGCTGCAAGATGTTGAGGTGGCACTCATACTTCTGCTGCTTCCTCTTCTTCGCCTGGTCTTCCTTGACCGATGACGACTGCTGCTGCGCCTCCTCCAAATGCAGGCCTCTCTCTATGGTGAGGTTGTGCAGGATGCAGCACACCACCACGAGGCAGGAGACTCTCTCTAGGGCATATTGTAGGGAGCCCCCCAGACCTGTCCAGACATGTGAACCTCTACCTCAGCATCTCTGTGGTGAGCTCAGTAATGATCCTGGAGGTCTCCTGGCTTTGATTATATCTGTGTTACTCAGGGTTGTAGAGAGGTGTCATGAGCCACTTCAGATAGATCCAAGAAAGTGACTCTTGGCCTGTACACCCGGTGTGCTGGGTATGGCCTCTAAAGAGCAGCCCCCCTTACCTGCCATCTCCTGTCAGGCCGAGCTGCTGCTGCTCCTCCAGGTGTTCCTCCATCCAAATTAAATTTGCAATAATAGCACCCATGATAAGCAGATAGAGCTTACTGAGGCTGATAAGGCAATAAAAGTGAGAGAAAAAACAATCTGGAAGCTGGAAACATTCCTGGCAATCCAAATAGCAGAAATATGCTGTGATCCAATGAGCTGCAAGTGAATGTTCCTTTAAATACTGTATCAGTGGCTCTGAGACACCAATCCTGCCAGCACTGGGCATAACTTCCGCCATTTTGGTTAAAATGGGGTTGAACTTATATATATTCAGGAGGCCTCCACTTGTCTGTGACAGGTGGGTGCCCTCAAAGGGTGCGCAGTTAAAATGGCAGCAGGCCATTTTAACTGCGCAGGGAGCGTGTCGGGGACACAGCGATAAGTAGGTGACCGTGATTTCACCACCCGGTCGTGCCGTTCCCATCAAGTGGGGAGGGTTAGGATCAAGGTTCATGTCTTTCAACTCCACACAATTTCATTAATGATTGGGAGAACAACATGCCTGCTTCTATTTTACATTAAAGATGAATTTCACCTCAAGTTCATTTGCCCATTTGTTTTCTTGTAATTTAGCTCATCCAGCTCCCCAGTGAATAAAATGTGAATCTGGGCAGCTCCCAGCCCTGCATTACGGCCCTGCCTTAATGTTGCTTAGATTGCCAAGCAGTAAAAGGAGTCGAAACAATTTATAATCTACCTATCAGTCCAAACATGTAATGACTTCATGCACATGTTCAATATATCATAAAACCAGTTCAGTTACAAAACAGAAAGTTTATAGTAATACTCTACTTTTTTTGTAAATTGATCATTCACAACTCACTCAGACCCAGAAGATGATTAAACCACTAAAAGATAAGCGTAGAGACCTACCTACATATGTCCTACCATTCCAAACGTAGGTGCCGGGCACATGGGGTAAAATAAAAATAAAGCTGTAAACAGTCAGTGCCAGTGAGAAAAAAGTTTTCATCTTCGACTAAGAACTTCAGTCCGTGCAACAAACTAACTGCCGACGTTTATTGCAGAAGAAGAAATGTACACTCTGATCTGAAGTTGTTCACACAGTGAACTTATATTGCCTCTCGGCCTGACTAATTCTGACACATCCTGGAATCCCCTGCAAACAAATAGCAATCCAAAGTCTCCCAATGTGATTCAGACATGAACAAGAGCCAAGCCCTCAGTTACCAGACATGCTCTGCTCCATCATTCAGAACTGATCTCAACTCTTGCAAAATATCAAGCCCTGCCCTGCCCTGCCTACCATTTCTGGAACCATGCCAAGTATTTGGAAGATACCAATTCAGAAAGAGGTGAAGTGCTCCCAATGTTATCACAGAGCCATTCCACTTTGTATCATTACCTTTGGTAAAAGATTCAAGTCCTTGTTCCTTCTTAAATGAAAACAACGACAATATATTAAAGTAATCCTTCAGTAAATGAAAACTATTGTTTTGCTACCTAACAGTACACGTGAGTTTTTAAGGGAAAAACAATTTAAGTTAGTTCTATAAACAAATTATTCCAACAATGCATAAGGTGACAGGATTTGGATTCTGGCCAAAGTAGGAGCGAATATACAATCAGGAAGTACTTTTTTTTTCATTCTCTTATCCTGAGGGCACTGATTCATGCTGCAATTTGATTCCACAGGCACTAGACACCCTTCTGCACCTCATCAAGTGGCCTATCTTTGATAGAGGGAGAGGGAGATGGAGAGGGGGGCATCACACCTGAACACAATCCGTTCCTCACCTGACATTTAGACCACAATCAGGAGCAGGAATTCTGCCTAATCTGTGCCTTCTCCATCCCAGGGATACCAAGGTCAATTTTGTTTATTATTCAGTCTCAGGATGTGGGCGTTGTTGGCAAGGCTGGCATTTATTGCCCATCCCTAGTTGCTCTGAGACAATGAGAATGGTGGGCCATCTTCTATTTGATACAACTGAGTGGCTCGCTAGGCCACTTGAGAGGGCAGCTGAGAGTCAACCATGTTGTTGTGGGCCTGCAGTCACATACAAGCCAGATCGAGTAAGAATGGCAGATTTCCTTCCCTAAAGGACTTTACTGAACCCGTTTTTTACGACAATCTGATAGGTTCATGCTAACTTTTACTAACAACATCTTTTTATTTCCAGATTTTTAAACTAAATTCAAATTTTCAAACTTCCATGGTGGGATTTGAACTCACATTCTGTGGATTATTATTCCAGGCCTCCAGATAACTGGTCCAGTTTATATGTCTGATTATGCTTCTGTGAAGTGCCTTGGGATGTTTTCCTACGTTGAGAGCAAGTTATTATTGTGGTTATCCATGTGGATGCGGATTGCCATGCATCCTTTAGACAAAAGATAAAATACTTCAGGGGACTCGTTTACTTAAGCAGTGTGTGTTGTGGATAGAAGTAGAAGCACCAAATTTTACAGTACAAGAGGCAGCCATTCAGCCCTTTGCATCTGTGCTGGCTCCCTGAAAGAGCTATCCATTTAGTCCCATTCACCTGTCCTTTCTACATTGCCTTTTAAACTTTTCTTTTTCAAATACTTATCCACTTCCCTTTTAAAAAATATTATGGATTCTGCTGCCCTCACTGTTTATGGTAGGGGATTCTATATCCTAACGTCCCTTTGTATAAAAAATATTCTCCTAACCTCTCCCTTTTTTCTTCTTCATGCTAAGTCCATAAAGCAATAAACAAGCAATTCTGCTGAATAAATGCCGAAGCAGCTCCAAAATTTATTTTTTCAATTTCATTGTGTAGATCACACATGGGGATAAATCTTGACTTTGTGTGATAGTGTAAAACGGGTGATAGCGAGTCAACAGCCCATTTTACCTCTCTCACGATTTTTATTTCCATTGAAGTCAAGGTAAATAAAAATCGTGAGAAATGTAAACGGGCTGCCAACTCACCAGTATCCATTTTAAACTATCGCACAAAGTCAAGAGCTACCCCATATTCTCTTCATTAGCCATGAGGAAATTATATAACAAATATAGGGGCTTCTAGAACAGCAAAGGAGCAGCAAAGGCTGCAAGACTCTGGTGGGAGTTGTCTACGAACCTCCTGATAATAGTGATGTAGTGGGGGGATAAATAAATACAGAGATCAGGGATGCATGCGGCAAAAACAATATGGTTATAATGGGAGATATTAATTTTCACGTAGACTGGGAGAATAGAATAACTCAAGTAGTAAAGGCAATGAGTGACGTAAGAAAACTACTAGGCACTTGGTCTAAGCGTTAAACAAAGCTTTAATCAACTGTTTTACAACATGGAGGTCGAGTTGTGTCCTTCACTAGTTCCTGTTAAGAATGTCCTGCGCAAGCTGGGCCCGTGCCCGAGTATTTATACTCTCCCTGGACAACGCCACCCGTAGGCCGCTTAGTATTATTTCATAAGTCTCTCTTTCATGAATGACTGATTCATGTCAATGAGTTTCTGGAATATTTCAGGATAGTTTTCTAAAATAATGTTTTAGAACCGTCAAGGGAACAGGCCATACTAGATTTAGTGATAAGTAACGAACTAGAATTAGTTAATAATCTGATGACGGCAATGGAACACCTTGCGAATAGTGACCATAAAATGATTGAATTTGATATTAGGTTTGAAAGGGAGAAGAAAGTGTCACAAACCAAGGTTGTGAATTTAAGTAAGGCAAACTTCGAACAGATGAGAAATAAATTGACCACAGTAAACTGAGTTGAACTGTTAATGGGTAAACCTACAGACAAACAGAGCGAAGTATTTATAGTTGTAGAGTCATACAGCTCAGCAGGCAGCCATTCGGCCCATCGGGTCCATGCCGGCTCTCTGTAGAGCAATCCAGTCAGTCCCATTCCCCCGTTCTATCCCCGTAGCCCTGCAAGTTTATTTCCCTCAAGTACCTATCTAGTCTCCCCTTGAAAACATTGAGTGTCTCCGCTTCCACTAGCAGCGAATTCTAGGTCCTCACCACTCGCTGCGTAAAAAGTTTTTCCTCACATCCCCCCTGTATCTCTTGCCCAAAACCTTGAATCTGTGTCCCCTAGTCCTTGTACCATCAACTAGTGGGAACAACCTTTCCCCATCTAGCCTATCCTAACCCATCATAATCTTGTACACCTTTATCAAATCACCCCTCAATCTCCTTTGCTCTAATGAAAACAAATCCAGCTTCTCCAACCTGTCCTTGTAGCTAAGATCCCCCATCCCCGGAATCATTCTGGTAAATCTCCTCTGCACCCTCTCAAGGGCCTTCACATCCTACCTAAAGTGTGGTGACCAGAACTGGACACAATATTCCGGTTGTGGCCTAACCAGCTCTTTATAAAGGTTCAGCATAGCTTCTCTACTTTTGTACTCAATACCTCTATTTATGAAGCCCAAGATCCCATATGCTTTGCTAACCACTCTCTCAATATGTCCTGCCACCTTCAGGGACCTATGCACATTAACTCCCAGGTCCCTCTGTCCCTGCACACTTTTTAAAACTGTGTCATTAAGTGTATATTGCCTTTCCCTGTTTCTTCTGCCAAAATGCATCACCTCACACTTCCCTGTATTAAATTCCATCTGCCACTTGTCTGCCCATTCTGCTAGCCTTTCTATGTCCTGTTGCAGTTGATTGGTATCATCCTCACTGTTTGCCACACCCCAAAGTTTGGTGTCGTTGGCAAATTTAGAAATTCTACTCTGTATTCCAATATCCAGGTCATTTATATATATCACAAAAAGCAGTGGCCCCAGCACTGACTCTTGGGGAACACCACTGTCTACCATCCTCCAGTCTGAAAAACAGCCATTTACCACAACTCGCTGGTTTCTGTCCTTAAGCCAATTCCTTATCCAAGCTGCCACTGACCCACCTATTCCATGAGCCTCAATTCAAATAAGTGTTTGTTACAATACAAAACCAGTATATTCCACTAAAATGTGAAAGAAAGCTCCACTTACGTAGTTAAGCAATCATAGTCGACATAGTAGGAGACAGTATCAAGCTAAATAAAATGGTTACTTAAATGCAAGGAACAGTGGAAATCCAATTGACTGAACAAGCTATAAAAAGCAGAGGTGCAAAAAGGGAATATGGAAAAAACTTACAAGGTATATCAAAACTAAAAGTGAAGTCTTTATAAATATATTGAGAGAAAGGGAGTGCTAATAGGGAATGTGGGCCCAAAAATACAAATGCAAATGAGATTATAATGGACAATAAGGTACTGGCTGACTGGTTAAATGAGCACTTTGTATCCATTTTCACAGTGGAGGAAAAGGGCAAAATACCAGCGGTATAAGGAAAGGAACTTAGTGGATTTAATATAAGAAAAAAAATGGCAATGGAGAAAATGATGGTACTTAAGATAGACAAATCTCCAGGACCTAATGCTTTCCACCCCAGGGTATTGAAAGAAATAGGTGAGAAATTTTCAGATAGGTTCATCATAATTTTCCAAAGCTCTCTAGATTTGGGAATTGTTCCTTTGGATTGGAAAATTGCAAAAGTTACTATTATTTAAGAAAGGAGAGAGAAACCAAGTAACTACAGACCCATCAGTTTAACATCAGTTGTGAGGACATTAGTGGAATCTATCATCAGGGACAGAGTGACTGAGCACTTGGACAAATGGTGTTCCCCAGGGATCTGTACTGGGACCTCAGCTTTTCACCATATATATTATGACTTGGATGAAGGAGTAGAGTGTTCCATATCCAAGTTTGTAGATGACACTGTTAGGAGGCACAGTAAGTTGTGTAGATAGGGGCAGGAAGTCACCAAGGGACATAGACCAGACTAAGTGAGTAGGCAAAGCCAAGGCAGATGGAGTTCAATGTGAGGAAATCCACTTTGGATCTGAGAAAGACAAATCAGAATATTTTCTTAATGGTAAGGGACTTGGAGCTGGGGGAAGAGCAATGGAATTTGGGTGTCAATGTACACAAATCACTAAAAGCTAAGGCACAGGTACAAAAGTAATCAAAAAGGCTAAGGGAACGTTGGCCTTTATCTCAAGGGTGTTGGAATACCAAAGTGAGGAAGTTATGTTTTAGTTATAGAAAGACTTGGCTGGACCCCATTTGGAATATTGCATTCAGTTTTAGGCACCGAAGCTCAGGAAGGATATATTGCCCTTGGAGAGGATTGACCAGATTCATCAGTATTATACCAGGACTTAAAGGGTTAAATTATGAGAACAGTGATGTAAAAAGACTACTGAGCACTTGGTTTGAGTATAAAACAAGGCTTTAATCAACTGTTTCAAAACCATGAGATTTCTAGTTACATCACTAGTTCCTGGAACATCCTGAGCAAGCTGGGCCCACGCTCGAGTATTTATACTCCTTGGACGGCGCCACCAGCTGGCCACCCAGTGTTACTTCATGAGTCATGATAAGATTCATGACATCCTTCCCGCCTGAAAGTTTTGGAAGTCAGATGACTTCCTTCTAGTGGATTAGTCAGACCACGAATAGGCGCAGTCTTTTAGATCTTCGCTTCTGGCTGGAAGGCACGTCTCCTCGGGCCGTGTCTTGGTCCCTGGGTCGCTTGGTCCGTACTGGTAGATAGACGGGGCCCGTGTCACCTTGATCAACCTGCGGAAGACTAGGGAGATCGTGACCCCGGGTGCGGGTCCCCACAGGCGCAGAGCTGGCGTCATCTTGGTTGGTAGCCGGGGATTGACCGGCATCCTGGCTTCGGGTGGCTATCCCATGGGAAGCGCTCGGCTCCCCGAGTTGATCCGGTGGAGTAGCCGGCAGATCCCTTGATGTCCCAGGTAGGGCATTATCCTCAAAGGAGCGCAGAGCGTCGGTATCATTACCATGGGTTCCTCTACCAGTTGAGTCCGTGGGACTGGTTGGACAGGGAGCCAGATCTCGGAGTGAAACGGTGGACTCCCGGCCATCAGGATACCGCACATGCGCGTAAGTGGGATTAATGTCCATTAGTTCCACCTCGTCGATGTGGGGATCGTTTTTGGAAGATCGGATGAACCTACGGAGCAGCACGGTGCCGGGAGCTGCCAACCATGATGGTAGGGACGTCCCATGAGTGGAGCGACGCTGGAACCTGAAGAATGGCTCGTGAGGAGTGACATTGGTGGACGTAGAAAGAAGAGACCTGATGGAATGCAACGCATCAGGGAGCATAGTTTCCCACTGCTGGTTTGGTAGATTGCGTGACCTCAGTGCAAGATGAACAGCATTCCAAATGATAGCATTGTATCTCTCAACCTGTC
This sequence comes from Somniosus microcephalus, assembly GCF_052327205.1. Taxonomy (NCBI): domain Eukaryota; kingdom Metazoa; phylum Chordata; class Chondrichthyes; order Squaliformes; family Somniosidae; genus Somniosus; species Somniosus microcephalus. The sequence continues at coordinate 278,014,600 of NC_140989.1, read as the reverse complement.
CGTTACCAATGGGATGATACGGTGTCGTTTTGCTTGTGGTGATTCCCCATTGGGAAAGGTAACTTTTGAGTTCGCTTGACATGAAGGAGGCACCCCGATCAGAGTGGATGAAATTGGCCGTACCGCAAAGGGAAAAGACCTGATCGAGGCATTTGGTCACTGTGGAAGTAAGCATATTGGGACAGGGGAAAGCAAAGGGAAAGCGTGAATATTCGTCCACCATAGTAAGTAAGTAGGTGTTTCGCGTTGAGGAAGGCAATGGCCCTTTAAAGTCAATGCTGAGTCGCTGCATAGGCTGCATAGCATGTATGAGCGAGCCATCCAATGGACGGAAGAATTGCGGTTTTAATTCCGCACAGATTCTACAGGTGGAGCAAGTTCTTTTCACATCTTCCGTAGAAAATGGGAGATTTTTAGATCACACAAAGTGCAACATACGGGTAATGCCAAGATGGCATAAGTCAGTATGAAGGTCCGCAAGAGTCGAAGTTGACATAGAAGAGCAGAATGCACGCGTGAGGGTATCCGGGGCCACATTCTCTTTGCCGGGTCGATAATGTATGGTGTAGCCAAAGGCGGCCAATTCCATCCTCTAGAGTTGTATTTTGTTATTCTTGATCTTAGTGCGTTTCCAGTTATCCAGCATAAAGGCCACGGAGCGCTGATCGGTTATAAGCGTGGAATGGCGACGAGCGAGAAAATGACTCCATTTACGTACTGCTTCGATGATAGCTGTCGCCTCCTTCTCGACAGGAGGATAATGGAGCTCGCTACCCTGCAAAGTTCTGGACAGAAATGCAACGGGTCGACCTCCTTGATTCAAGGTAGCCAAGATTGCCACATCCGATGCATCGCACTCGACCACGAAAGGAAGATTTTCATTGATGGAATGAAGCGTGGCTTTTCCAGTTGTCGCTTGAGGAGGTTGAAAGCTGAAATAGCCGTTGCCTCCAACGGAAATGACTTCGCGTGAAGCAGGGGCTATATCTTGTCGGAGAAGTGGGGTATCCACTTTGCATAACAGGTGACCATATCGAGTGCCCGACGAAGAGAGACGAGATTCGTAGGGGGAGGGAGCTCCTGAAGCGGACGAAGTCGCTCCGGATCCGGTTTAATGACACCGTTGCCCACCCAGTAGCCAAGGATGTTGACTGATGGTACTGATTTCACAGATTTGGACTCCTTTAAGGTTAAGTTGCAATGACGGAGAACGTCAAAAAATTTCTGGAGGTTGGCATCATGCTCCTTCTGGTCATGACCAGCAATGGTGATATTATCCAGATATGGAAAAGTGTCCGTTAAGTTCTCCTGTTTGACTAGGCTATCCATTGCCCGTTGAAAGACGGCCACCCCATTGGTGACCCCAAATGGAAGGCGACAAAACTGATAAAGCCGACCATTGGCCTCAAAGGCCGTATACTTTTTGTCAGAGTCCTTTAACGGTACTTGATGGTATGCGCTCTTTAAATCAAAAGTTGAAAATACCTTGTAGTTGGCCAGGTTATTGACCATGTCATCGATGCGTGGTAGTGGGTTGGCATCCAGGTCGGTATACTGGTTAATAGTTTGCGAGTAATCGATGCAAAGACATTTCTTGTGTTGCTTCAGAGGATTTTTAACAACGACGACTTGAGCCCGCCAGGAAGATGAACTTGGCTCAATGATACCGTCAGCTAGAAGGCGAGAGATTTCTGCCTCGATAAAGGATCGGTAATCTTGGCTGAAACGTCGTGATTTAGTGACTATGGGCTTATATCGGGGGGGAAAGATTGGCAAACAAGGAGGGCTCGTCGAACGAAGCCGCCAAAAGCGCACAAAACGGTACTTTGGAAATAGTAAGCTCTGGCTTTGACCCTCCAAACTTGAAAGTGAGTCTTTTGTGTTGTTTCTGGAAATCCTGTCCCAGGAGCACATCGCTGCATAAGTTTTTGAGCACCCTGAGCCGGGTGGAGAAATAAGTGTGGCCATTGAGAATAAGGTCGACAAGGCAAAAGCCGGAAGAGTTGGTGGTCAGTGTCATCAGAGCCATTGCAATTTCCCTGTCCAAGGGGTAAATACGCAGTTTTAACTTACTGGCACCCCTCTCACTTATGAAGCTGTCAGCGCTGCATGAGTCGATTAGTGCACTCAAAATGTGTCCATTTACCGAAACCTTCGTGGCTGCATGGGACAGACTTTGGGGAAAAACAGCTGTGATGGGAGGAGGGGCAGTTTTACCCTTGACAGCTGTAACCTTAGTAGTGGTTCTTAGGGGAGGAGCAGTTTTATAGATTGTAGCTGTAACCTTAGTAGTGGCTCTTGTGGGAGGAGCAGTTTTATAGATAGTAGCTGCAAAACTAACAGGGGCTCTCGACCGGTATACCTTAGAAAAGTGGCCTTTCTTACTAACAGAAGCTCTTGACTGGCATACCTTAGAAAAGTGACCTTTCTTACTGCAATGATTGCAGGTTGCGTTACGAGCAGGGCAAAATTTCCTATAGTGGAATGCACCTCCACAGAAGAAACACTTCCTTCCAGATTGCCAAGATGCCGCTAGGGCAGGGTCGTCATCAGTGAAGGCTTCTAGGGTAGGGTTGTCATCCATTAGGTTAGAGTCATCAGTGAGGGCTTCCGCCCGAGACCTATCGAAGGAGTCGTTAAAAGTGATAGCAGCAGCCCGTGCATGTGGTAAAAGATAGGTATCTGCATTCCTCTTTGCTAAGTCCAGGGAACATGCCTGGTCATGGGCCGCCTGTAACTCGAGGGTTTTATTCTCCAACAGACACTGGCGTATGAAGGGAGATGTAATTCCGTTAATAAAAGAATCACGAATTAGCTCCTTCTGGTACTGCTCAGCTGTAACAGCTTTGAGATTACAATCCTTGCTGAGCCTGCGAAGCTTTTGAAGGAATTTGTCAAGTGATTCCCTGGGTTGTTGTCGAGTAGTGGCCAGTACATGCCGAGCAAAAATTTTGTTTGGGGCCTTAACATATAGTCGCTGTAATATTAGGATAGCGGAGTCATAGTCTACACATTCTTCGATTTAATCAAACACATGAGGAGATACATAATTGGCAAGTATCTCTAATTTATCAGGAACATTCTCACCACACACCCTGAGGAAGTTGCTGAAGGTACGATACTAGTGTTTCCATACCTGAATTTGTAGGTGAATTCGGGTCCAGGTCAAAACGGGCGGGTCTGAGTAGTTTGTCCATGATGGATTGATTACTACGTCGGAGTTCCCTTCTACAGTTGAAGTCGTAGCTGGCTGTTCCCGAAATCACTCAGAGCGTGGAGCCGATACACAGTTGATTAAATTGATGTAAAAAGACTACTGAGCACTTGGTTTGAGTATAAAACAAGGCTTTAATCAACTGTTTCAAAATCATGAGATTTCTAGTTACCTCACTAGTTCCTGGTTACAGAAACATCCTGAGCAAGCTGGGCCCACGCCCGAGCATTTATACTCCTTGGACGGCGCCACCAGCTGGCTGCCCAGTGTTACTTAATGAGTCATGATAAAATTCATGACAAACAGGTTGCATAAATTGTTTTGTATTGACTTGAATTTAGAAAGTTGAGGGGTAATCTAATTGAGGTCTTTAAAATGATAGTGGGATTTTATAGGGTAGATACAGGGAAACTATTTCCTCTGGTGGGGAAATCCAGAAGAAGGGCGCATGATCTTCAAATTAGAACTAGGCCAGTTAAGAGTCAAACCAGGAAGCACTTTTTCACACAAAAGGTAGTGGAAATCGAACTCTCTCCCTCAAAAGGCTGTGATTGCCAAGTCAGTTGAAATTTTCAAGAATGAGAACTGCAAGTGCAATACTTTTGGAAAGTTGCCACCATGCAGCATCTATATATATAAAAGGATACATCTGTCTGTCTGTCTGTCTATCTGTCTGTCTGTCTGTCTATCTGTCTGTCTGTCTGTCCTTCTGTCTGTCCGGCTATACACTCTAAAGTTATAGAGCGTGCCTACACGTGCGTTACATCAAAAGAAAGCTTACGATTCCGGAACGGTCATAAGCGTATTTACGTTTCGGCGAGACAAAAATTGCGCCCGCGGTATCCAAAAAACGTTCAAAATTCTGCTCATTTGCATCTCATTATCCGCTCATTAGCAATAGAGTGACATTAAGGTCGACCAATCGTACGGTCGAGCGACCCGACGGTCAACCAAACACTGCGTGGCGGGGGCGGGTTCCTGGCGCGTGCGGGCGGGCCCTCCTAGAGTCGAGTGACGGGACGATTGACCAATCCTACGCTTCGGTGACCTGACGGTCGACCAATCGGTGCGTGTGTGGGCGGGCCTTATCGTTCTGAACCGAGGTGAGTCGCCGCCATCTTGATTCCAAACTTTTCATTTCTTTTTCCCGCTTTCTGCGTCTTTAAAAAAAAAGTTGCTTTTAAAACACATAGGCCTAGAAATTCGGTTGGTAGCGCCGGCGCTGAGCGCCTAAAGAGACCTAGAATTGGGGCGATACCCTATGTTGGGGCGGTCGCTATGAAGATAGTGACAACTCAGATATTGACTATACATTTAACGCCTGCGCTAAGTGTTTGCGCGCGCCCGCGAGCGCAAGCAGGTCATGACGCCATTTCAGTGTGCAACGCATTTTAGGAGCGCCTGAGCGCATATTGGGTGGCGCCTGGAGCCTTAACGCCTAGCGCTATTAGTGACAGTTCGAGGGAGGGCTAGCAGGCCCTTCTCGGAGTAGGGGGGCGCTATTTAAAGGGGACATCTCTAGTGCAGAAGCTTCAGCCACTTGGCCTGCTCATTGCGGTCGTTGCTGGAGAGAGTTGGCGAGCTACTGTGGAGCAGAGTTTTGGGAATTTAGCTTTAGAGTACTTGGGACCTTCAAACCTGTCCGAAGCACTTGCAGCACTACACCTAAAAGCCTTTTGACCAACTGGCATCGGAATGGGAGCGGCTTTGGAGGGCGACGGCCTCATGGCCCAACACTGTGAAGGGGCAGAGAGACGGCGGGAGAGAGGGCCGGGATTGGCCAGAAGGAGGAGGGGCAATGGAGGTCGGCCAATTCGACGGGATGCTGTGAGGGTCTTTAGGCAGCAGGTGTCAAGCCTTGACATGTCGGAGGAGCAGTGTTTGCGAAGGCTCCGATTCTGGAGGGACATTGTTACTGATCTGTGCCACCTGCTTGCTCAGGATCTGCAGCCGCGTGGACGGTGCAGGACCTCTCTGTCCGTGTTCGCTAAACTGACTGATGGCCTCAATTTTTATGCCAACGGATCCTTTCAGTCAGCCATTGGGGACATTGCGACTATCGCTCAGGTTGCAGTCCACTGTTGCGTCCGGCAAGTTACAGATGCCCTTTATAGGCGAAGGCGTCAATTCATGACCTTCCCTCTGACCCTGCACAAGCAGGCAGAGCGCGCGCAGGGTATCGCTTCTATTGTGGACTTCCCCATGGTGCAGGGGGCGACTGACAGCACACACGTGGCTTTGAAGGCGCCATGCCAGCATCCTTAGGACTTCCGCAACCGCAAGGGGTTCCACTCCCTCAACGTGCAGCTGGTCTGTGGCCACCGCCAAATCATCATGGCAGTCACCGCGCATTTCCCAGGGTGCAGCCACGATGCCTTTATCCTGCGGTTGACCTCAGTTTGTAACCTTTTTGAGGGGCTGGCTCGAACACGAGGCTGGCTTACTGGGGACAAGGGCTATCCTCTCTGCCCATGGCTGATGACAACACTCCGTGTGGCCGACACCCCAGCAGAAGAGCTGATCAGCAGCGGCCATCAGGCGACCAGGCACAGTAAACAGCACACTATTGGTGTTCTCAAAAAGCGTTTCCGATGTCTGGAACATTCGGGGGGATCCCTGCAGTACTCGCCGCAGCAAGTGGGACACATCGTCGTCGTCTGCTGCATGCTCCACAACTTGGCGAATCGACGCACCCAGCCAATTCCACCTGTCCCTCAACGACCAGCAGAGCAGGCGGAGGAGGAGGAGGATGAGGAGGAGGAGGAGGAGGAAGAGCAGGCGGAGGAGGAGGAGGAGGAAGAGCAGGCGGAGGAGGAGGAGGAGGAGGAGGAAGATGGAAGGGCTCCTGAAAGTGGAAGGGCCATACGTCAGAGGCTCATCAGGACGAGTTTCGAGACCCCTGTGGCGGAATGATGAGAGTCTTAACTCCTGCGCACTTTGGATGTTTGACGGCCTCTGAATGCCAGCATCACTGAAAGTAGTCACGTGCACCATGCCACATTGAAACTTCTGTTTATTGTCACAAAAGTCTTTCATTACAGCAAAACAACGTAATGTCAACAGAAACCATAAGTAACAAAATAACTGTGAACTCTTCGGCAAAGCCGCAAAACTCAACAAACTTTCTGCAAATATAACAACAGGTGAGGGTGTCCTTGAATTTGGACAAAGAAACGTCTCAGCACCTCCCTCTACAACTGGCCCCTTGAGGGAGAACGACTTCTCTTTCGCGCCCAGCCCCTTCCCTCCCTGCTGCTCCTATGTAATTGGACCCCAGTGGCGGGCTCAAGGCTGGGGGACGCCTGCTGACTGTGTGGAAGTGCAGAAGCCCCTGAGGGACGGCCTGGCTGACCTCTGGGCTTGGAGGGTGCGGACACAGGATGCTTGATGTGACCATGGCTGGAAGCAGTGTGCCCTGCAGGTGGTGGCAGCTGCACTGCAGACGTACCAGCGCTGGCATATGCAATGGTCTCCTGCCGAGAGAGGACACCTGCACCATGGTCGGACGACACACTGGCTATCTGAGGGGACCGGCTCGGCTCATCCGCCACAATCACTTGCTCCACTGATTCCTGGCCTTGTATGGGACTGGAAGGGCCCAGGGTGATCCTAACTGATGCAGAGAGGGTGGCTGCAGTGAGAGATCGCGTTGCCTCAATCTGGGTGTGGAGGAGCCCAGCAAGTGACTGCGTGGCAACAGTGAGGACCTGTGTGCCAGGTGCCAGTGCTTCGGAGAAGCCCTGGACAGTTCTTCCCATTGCTTCGGACAAGGCAGGTGCCGACTGACTGCTCCACTGCCTCGGACAAGCCCTGGACAGACCTTTCCAGGGATTGTCCGAAGCCCTGAACAGTCCTTTCCATAGCGGCCTCAAAGCCCTGGACAGTCCTCTCCATTGTTGGGCCGAAGCCCTGGATAGTCCTGTCCATTGTTGCCCTGAAGCCCTGGATAGACCTGTCCATTGTTGCCCCGAAGCCCTGGAGAGTCCTGTCCATTGTTGCCCCAAAGCCCTGGAGAGTCCTGTCCATTGTTGCCCCAAAGCCCTGGAGAGTCCTCTCCATTGTTGCCCCGAAGTCCAACATACTCTTAGCCAATGAATCTATTGACTCAGGCATCTTCTCCACTGCAGCCATCAGCTCCGTGTGTCTGAGCCGGGCCTGTTTGCTCATTTCACCCAGGCGACGCACCTCCTCTGCACTCTGAGCAGCAGTCATAACTACCTGCCTTGCCCTCCGGGGAGACGGTGGCCGAACTTGCCTATCCCCCTTGCGTTGCTGCATGCCGCTTGTTCCGGCAACTGGTTCATCCTCAGAGCCCCCCCCCTCCCCTCCAGGGGACTACTATCCCCAGTCTGTAGCTGTGTCCGCTCCCCGGATTCTGCAACGGCTGGTCCGGATTCCTCCTGCTCCTCGCCTCCAGTGGCACTGGCACTGGCAGCTTCAGTGCGTTGAGCCCGAGTTGGTGCTGATTCATCTGAAAGCAGGGAGGTGGAAAAGTGGCTTTAGCAAAAGGACAGGTTTGCGGAAAGGCATGCCAGATTGCGGCAAGGCTCTGACATGGCTGCACACTGAGGATGCATGCTGGCGGGGGGACCAAGTGGAAGGCAACAGGTGAAAAAGGTGAGAGTCTTACCTTCGCTGTCGGAAATGGGGTCGGCAGATGCAGTGGTCACAGGACCAGACAGACGTCCTCCATGAATCTGGTGCACTCTCTCCTCCAGATCCGTGAGAGGGACCACTTGTGGAGACCCGCCACCGGTTTGAAAGTGGTCCCTTCGCCTGGCCGCCAGCTTGGCCTGGAGAGGAAAGAAGGGGAAGTTGTGTTACATGAGGCCTTGAGACATCATCGCATGCCCCCCATGGTGAAAGAGCCCTTACATGAGGCCTTGAGACATCATCGCATGCCCCCCATGGTGAAAGAGCCCTTACATGAGGCCTTGAGACATCATCGCATGCCCCCCATGGTGAAAGAGCCCTTACATGAGGCCTTGAGACATCTGTCCATGTGTGTGCCCAGAAAGGGCCATGGGTGCTTGCTGACAGATGGTCATTGGGGCATCATGGCAACAGGGTGCCCGAAGTCAGCTGCAGATGGAGGGAATCAGAAGTTTGCTAAACCATCACTCACCCTAACGATCTGTGTGAGGTCGTTGAATTTCTTCCTGCACTGAACAGGGGTCCTGGTCGCCATGCTGCTGGAGTTGACCCTCACAGCGACCTCCCTCCAAGATCATCGGTAAGCCTTCTGATTCGGCCTCTTGCCATTATCCGGATACAGGACATCTCGACAGCGCTCAACTGCAGCCACCAACTGGTCCAGAGCCTCAGTGCTGAAGCGCTCTGCTCTCTGTCTAACCTTCTCCATGCTCAACAAGTTTCTAATGCCAGAGAAGGGCGAGCACCGAATCTGAGGCCTACAGGGCATTGGGTGTGGAAGCTCAGGCTGACTGACCCACCCCTTTAAGAGCCGGCCGGCGCCTGGAAGTCTCGCGGTTTGCCGTAATTGAGATCACCTGCGCTGCGCCCGTCCGCGTCGATATTGAGTAGCGCCTGAACTTTTGCGCCTTAGGAGCACCGTGCAACGGCTGAATTAGCGCCTCAATCCCCTTTGGGGGCGATGCAACCCAATATCTCGCCAGGCAGCGATAAGTTTCGTCTGGCTATAAACTTTGCGCACCGCCAGTTCTAGCGCCTCAAGCGGGGCTATACCCAATTTCTAGGCCATATTGTTTTTTAAAAAAGTTAATTACTTTCTAAATCTTTTATCTAATCTCATTAATTTTCCTACCTTTCCCCGTTTTTGCAGGTAGGCCTCGAAGCCTGGACGTCTGTTGCCAGCCATGCTGGACCCTAGGCAATTGTTTTGTGGCAAGCTCCTCCCACCCCTCACCCCCCACCGGGCCCGATTCCGAACCAGCGGCCAGCCATCTTGGTAAAGGCTGGCTGGGGCTTCATTCGCGCTCGCGCTGCACGGCGCACGCGCACCTCCACACAGAGCGCGGCCAGAGGGAAGCAAGCAGGTTGGGGGGGCGGGGCTCGGGAGGGGAGCAGGAGCGGAGAGGGTTACCCCGGCAACCGGGCTCGCCAGCCGCAATCGGCCGTCTCAAGCCGCTCAGGCCCGGTCCCGGAGATCGGGAGGCGGAGAGGGGAGGAGGGTTACCAAGGCAACCGGGCCCGCCCAGCCGCAATCGGCCGCCTCAGGCCCGGCCTCGGGAGGGCAGGGCTCGGGCTCATCGGGGCGTTGCTCTCGGCATGTCAGTGCGTGGGGCGGCACGGAGCTATCGCCGGCAGAGGGGAGAGGGTCTGCTGGCTCCCCCCTCCCTTTCTCCCCACCCCTCCCCTCCTCCCCCTTCCCCCCCTCTTCCTCCCCCCCTCCCCCTCCCCTCCCTCTTCCTCCCTCTCCCTCCCCTCCCTCTTCCTCCCCCTCCCTCCCCTCCCTCTTCCTCCCCCTCCCTCCCCTCCCTCTTCCTCCCCCTCCCTCTTCCTCCCCGCCCTCTTCCTCCCCCCCCTCCCTCTTCCTCCCCCTCCCTCCCCTCCCTCTTCCTCCCCCCTCCCTCTTCCTCCCCCTCCCTCCCCTCCCTCTTCCTCCCCCTCCCTCCCCTCCCTCTTCCTCCCCTCCCTCCCCTCCCTCTTCCTCCCCCTCCCCTCCCTCCCTCCCCCTCCCTCCCTCTTCCTCCCCCTCCCTCTTCCTCCCCCTCCCTCCCCTCCCTCTTCCTCCCCCTCCCCCCCAGTCGCGCTCTCTCTTCCCCCCAGTCGCGCTCTCTCTTCCCCCCCAGTCGCTCTCTCTCTTCCCCCCAGTCGCTCTCTCTCTTCCCCCCAGTCGTGCTCTCTTTTCCCCCCAGTCGCGCTCTCTCTCTCTCTCTTCCAACAACAACATGCCCTCGAAAAAGCCTCGGCACCGCCGGGCACTCCAGCTAGTATATATAAAACGGTATGTCTCTCTGTCTGTCTTTCTGTCTCTCTGTCCGATAATACAATCAAAAGTTATAGAGCATACCTACATGTGTGTTACATCAAAAGAAAGTTTACGATTCCAGAACGGTCGTAAGCGTATTTACGTTTCGGTGAGACAAAAATTGTGCCCGTGGTATCCAAAAAACGTTCAAAATTCCGCTCATTATCTGCTCATTAGCATTGAGTGACGTCGAGGTCGACCAATCGTACGGTCGAGCGACCCGACGGTCGACCAATCGCTGCGTGGCGGGGGCGGGTTCCTGGTGCGTGCGGGCGGGCCCTCCTAGAGTCAAGTGACGGGACAATTGACCAATCCTACGCTTCGGTGACCTGACAGTCGACCAATCAGTGCGTGTGTGGGCGGGCCTTATCGTTCTGAACCGAGGTGAGTCGCCGCCATCTTGATTCCAAATTTTTCATTTCTTTTTCCCACTTTCTGCGTCTTTAAAAATAAAGTTGCTTTTAAAACACATATTGTTTTTTTAAAAAGTTAATTACTTTCTAAATCTTTTATATAATCTCATTAATTTTCCTACCTTTCCCCGTTTTTGCAGGTAGGCCTTGAAGCCTGGGCGTCTGTTGCCAGCCATGCTGGACCCTAGGCAATTGTTTTGTGGCAAGCTCCTCCCACCCCCCCCCCACTGGGCCCGATTCCGAACCAGCGGCCAGCCATCTTGGTAAAGGCTGGCTGGGCTCACTGCAAGCCCTTCGCGCTCGCGCTGCACAGCACACGCGCACCTCCACACGCTCTCTCTCTTCCCCCCAGTCGCTCTCTCTCTTCCCCCAGTCGTGCTCTCTCTTCCCCCCCGTCGCTCTCTCTCTCTCTCTCTTCCAACAACAACATGCCCTCAAAAATTCCTCGGCACTGCCGGGCACTTCAGCAAGTTTTAATACATAATAGATTAGTGGAGAGAGAGAGAATAAATAGTCCCTAGAGACAGACAATACAACTGTCGGACTCTGCTCAAAATCGCTTTGATTACTGCACTGTATTTCTCCATTAAAAGCAATTTTGTTCAATGTCCCAAGGTTGGGATCAATCAGTAACAGTGGAAAGGAGAAACAGTAATACTAATTAAGGTTAACAGAGCACCTCCAGTATCCACGGAACTATATCCCAGCAAGGAATCAAGGTCTTCAGGACAGGGTGGGAAAAAAAGGACACTATCTGGGAAAATGCAATTCAACTGGAGATACAGTGGTAGATTTTCAACTTGCTGCCTGGGTGTTGTGGATCGGCTGCCCTTTATAGAATCACAGAATCATAGAAATTTACAGCACAGAAGGAGGCCATTCAGCCCAACATGTCCGTGCCGGCCGAAAAAGAGCTATCCAGCCTAATCCCACTTTCCAGCTCTTACTCCGTAGCCTTGTAGGTTACAGAACTTCAAGTGCATACCCAAGTACTTTTTAAATATGATGAGCGTTTCTGCCTCTACCACCCTTTCAGGCAGTGAATTCCAGACCCCCACCACCCTCTGGGTGAAATAAGTTCTCCACAACTCCCCTCTAATCCTGCCACCAATTACTTTAAATCTATGCCCCCTGGTTATTGACCTCTCTGTTAAGGGAAATAGGTCCTTCTTATTCATTCTATCTAAGCCCCTCATAATTTTATACACCTCAATCAAGTCTCCCCTCAGCCTCCTCTGTTCCAAAGAAAACAACCCCAGCCTATCCAATCTTTCCTCATAGCTAAAATTCCCCAGCCCAGGCAACATCCTCGTAAATCTCCTCTGTACCCTCCCTAGTGCAATCACATTTTTCCTGTAAAGTGGTGACCAGCATTGTACGCAGTATTCTAGCTGTGGCCCAACTAGTGTTTTATACAGTTCAAGCATAACCTCCCTGCTCTTATATTGTCTGCCACAGCTAATAAAAAAAAGTATCCCATATGCCTTCTTAACCACCGTATCTCCTGTCCTGTTATCTTCAGGGATCTGTGGACATGCACTCCAAGGTTAGAACATAAGAACATAAGAAATAGGAGCAGGAGTAGGCCAATCGGCCCCTCGAGCCTGCTCCGCCATTCAATAAGATCATGGCTGATCTGATCCTAACCGACAATCTATTATCACAGAACCATCTCCTGAATCTAACAGAATTAGACACACGAAATAGGAGCAGGATCAGGCTACACGGCCCCTGGGCCCGCTCCGCTACCCACAGGGCCATGTCCGATCCGAACCTAGACTCATGTCCAAATTCCTGCCTGCTCCCCGTAACCCTTAATTCCCTTTACTTCTAGGAAACTGTCTATTTCTGTTTTAAATTTACGTAATGATGTAGCTTCTACAGCTTTTTGGGGCAGCATATTCCATGGACCTACCACCCTCTGAGTGAAGTAGTTCCTCCTCATCTCAGTTTTGAAAGAGCAGCCCCTTATTCTAAGACTATGCCCCCTAGTTCTAGTTTCACCCATCATCGGGAACATCCTCCCCGCATCCACCCGATCCAACCCCTTCACAATCTTATATGTTTCAATAAGATCGCCTCACATTCTTCTGAACTCCAATGAGTAGAGTCCCAATCTACTCAACCTCTCCTCATATGTCCATCCCCTCATCCCCGGGATTAACCGAGTGAACCTTCTTTGTACTGACTCGAGAGCAAGTATGTCTTTTCTTAAGTATGGACACCAAAACTGTATGCAGTATTCCAGGTGCGGTCTCACCAATACCTTGTACAACTGAAGCAATACCTCCCTATGTTTATATTCCCCCTAGCAATGAAAGCCAACATTCCATTGGCCTTCTTAATCACTTGCTGCACCTGCATACTAACCTTTTGAGTTTCGTGCACCAGGACCCCCAGATCCCTTTGTACTTCAGTACTTTCCAGTTTCTTGCCATTAAGATAATAACTTGCTCTACGATTTTTCCTGCCAAAGTGCATAACCTCACACTTTCCAGTATTGTATTCCATCTGCCAAATCTCTGCCCACTTATTTAGCCTGTCTATGTCCCCTTGCAGGTTTTTTATGTCCTCCTCACTCACTACTTTCCCTCCCATCTTAGTATCATCTGCAAACTTTGATATGTTACACTCGGTCCCCTCCTCCAAATCGTTAATATAGATTGTAAAGAGTTGGGGACCCAGCACTGACCCCTGCGGAACACCACTAGTTACTGATTGCCAGTCTGAGAATGAACCATTTATCCCAACTCTCTGCCTTCTGTTAGATAGCCAATCCTCTATCCATGCCAGAATATTACCCCCAATCCTGTGATTTTTTATCTTAAGCAATAATCTTTTGTGTGGCACCTTGTCAAATGCCTTTTGGAAGTCTAAATACACTACGTCCACTGGTTCCCCTTTATCCACCCTATATGTTACTTCCTCAAAGAACTCCAGCAAATTTGTCAAACATGACTTCCCCTTCATAAAACCATGCTGACTTTGTCCTATTAAATTATGATTATCCAAATGTCCTGTTACTGTCTCCTTAATAATGGACTCCAAAATTATACCTACCACAGATGTTAGGCTAACCGGTCTATAGTTTCCAGCCTTCTGCCTACTGCCCTTTTTAAATAAGGGTGTTACATTAGCAGTTTTCCAGTCTGCCGGAACCTTTGCTGAGTCCAGGGAGTTTTGGAAAATTATTACCAATGCATCCACAATCCCTACCGCCACTTCCCTCAAGACCCTAGGATGTAAGCCATCAGGTCCAGGTGATTTATCCGCCTTGAGTCCCATTATTTTACCGAGTACCACTTCCTTAGTGATTTTGATCGTGTTTACCTCCTCCCCCCCATAGCCCCCTGTTTGTCCAGTGTTCGGATATTCTTAGTGTCCTCTACTGTAAAGACTGATACAAAATATTCATTCAGTGTTTTTGCCATCTTCATATTTCCCACCATTAATTTCCTGGTCTCATCCTCTAAGGGACCAACATTTACTTTAGCCACCCTTTTTCTTTTTATATAACTATAAAAACTCTTACTATCTGTTTTTATATTTTTTGCTAATTTACTTTCATAATCTATCTTCCCTTTCTTAATCAATCTTTTTGTTATTTTTTGCTGTCTTTTAAAGTTTTCCCTATCCTCTATCCTCCCACTAGATTTGGCTACCTTATATGCCCTTGTTTTTAGTTGAATACTATCCTTAATTTCTTTACTTAGCCACGGATGGCTGTCTTTTCTTTTACACCCTTTTCTTCTCAGTGGAATATTTTTTTTTTGGAAGTTGTAAAATAACTCCTTGTGGTAAACCATTGCTAACTCTGTACATGCCTGTGTGGTAAACCACTGTTAACTCTGTACAGGTCCGGGCATGTCTCCGCCCCTGGCTCCACCCCTAAGCCCGGGTATAAAGGTGACTCACCACCCTTCCCCCGGGAGCTCTTAGGATGGATCCACTAGCAGAGGCATGCTCCAGTTCTTAGTCAATAAAAGCCTACTTCGTATAAGTTCAACTCGTAGTCTTTGGTGTTGTTGATAGTGCATCAATTTTATTGACTAAATTTTCGACATGGAGCAAATCTTGAAGCCGAAACGTTTAGACCTGGATCCTCAAGCAGCAGATGCAGCCAATAACTTTGAACACTGGCTGAGCTGTTTCGAAGCCTTCCTGGAGGCCTCCAGCACCACCGTCACTACAGATGATGCGAAACGGCTTGTCTTGAACTCACGGGTGAGCCACCGAGTCTACTCGATCATCCGAGACGCCACAACTTACGCGGCCACCATCGCGACGCTAAAGGAACAATACGTGAGGCCTGTTAACGAGGTCTATGCCAGACACCTCCTGGCTACCCGAAAACAGCGCCCCGGGGAATCGGGCGCTGAATATTTACTGGCACTGAGAGTCCTCAGCCGGGTCTGTGATTGCAAAGCGGTGACGGCCAAGGAATGCACGGAAGACCTGATCCGAGACGCCTACGTAGCCGGCATCAGGTCCAACTATACTCGGCAGAGGCTGCTGGAACAGAGGGGGCTCAACCTGCAGAAGACGGTGGCCCTCGCTAACTCGTTAGACGTGGCCCTCCAGAACATGGACGCCTACCCCCCTGACTGGATGGCCACGTGGATGTCACGGGAGCAGCCATCTTGGGACCCGGTAAGGCCACAAGCCGCCAGCAGCCCAACTACAGCTGGAATGACCAGAGGCCAGAAATGCTACTTCTGCGGCCAGGCCAAGCACCCCAGACAGCAATGCCCAGCAAAGGCCGCGACCTGCTCCAAATGCGGCAAGAAAGGCCACTACGCGAGAGTGTGCAGGGCGAAATCGACCCCCAATTCCAGCAGCGCCGCATGTGAACCGTGCAGTCCGCCATTTTGGACCCCACCAACCACGTGTGAGCCGTGCGGGCCGCCATTTTGGGCCCCACCAGCCGCGGGGGAGCCGCCATCTTGGACACCATTTCGGGACCAGGCCCCCGGCGCGGGCGAATACTGCAGCAACCCACCGACCTCGACGATGGCCTCCATCACCCTGGACCAATCTAGGCACCATCAACTAGCCAGGTCCATGATGAACATAAAGGTAAATGGCCATGCCACAAATTGCCTTTTCGACTGCGGAAGCACAGAGAGCTTCATCCACCCCGACACGGTGCGACGCTACTCCCTATCGGTTATGCCCACACGCCACCAGGTCTTTATGGCCTCAAAGTCCCATACGGCGGACGTCGGCGGCTACTGTGTAGCGACTCTGACAGTGAACGGCGTGGAGTACAGAGATTTTAAATTCTTCATCCTGCCACAGCTCTGCGCTCCCGTACTGCTAGGATTAGACTTCCAGTGCCATCTGGAGAGCGTCACGATGGCATATGGCGGGCCCCTGCCCCCACTTACAGTCTGCAGCCGGCAGAATTTAAACACGGCGCCGCGCAAAGTATGCAGCCTGTCCACCCTGAAGGTCAAACCCCCCCCCGTTGTTCGCTAACCTCGCCAAAGACTGCAAGCCAATTGCTACTAAAAGCAGGCGGTACAGTGCCGGGGATAGGAGCTTTATTAAATCAGAAGTAGAAAGACTCCTGAGGGAAGGGATTATCGAGGGCAGCACCAGCCCATGGCGAGCCCAAGTGGTGGTAGTGAAGACCGGCGAAAAACAGCGCCTGGTTATTGATTACAGCCAGACGATCAATCGATACACTCAATTAGACGCATACCCACTTCCCCGCATATCTGACATGGTCAGCCAGATAGCACAATACCGGGTATTCGCGATGATTGATCTGAAGTCGGCATACCACCAGCTCCCCATCAGGCCTGAGGACCGCCAGTAGACGGCCTTCGAGGCTGACGGTCGCCTCTACCACTTCCTCCGAGTCCCCTTCGGCATCACCAACGGGGTCTCGGTCTTCCAAAGGGAGATGGACCGGATGGTTGACCAGAACGCGCTGCAGGCCACCTTCCCCTATCTAGACGACGTCACCATCTGTGGCCATGACCGGCATGACCACGACGCCAACCTAGAAAAATTCCTCCGTACGGCCCAACGGATGAATCTGACATACAACAGAGAAAAATGTATGTTCCGCACCACGCGCTTCGCTATTCTTGGCTGCGTGGTGGAAAACGGAGTCATCGGCCCCGACCCCGACCGAATGCGCCCCCTCCTGGAACTACCCCTCCCCCACTGCCTAAAAGCCCTGAAGAGATGCCTAGGGTTCTTCTCTTACTACGCCCAGTGGGTGCCCAACTATGCGGACAAAGCCCGGCCCCTCATCAAGTCAACCTCCTTCCCCCTGACGGCAGAGGCCCGTGCGGCCTTCACCCTCATAAAAGAGGACATTGCGAAGGCCACAATGCACGCAGTGGATGAGTCCATCCCTTTCCAAGTGGAGAGCGATGCATCCGACTTCGCCCTAGCCGCAACCCTTAACCAGGCGGGGAGACCCGTGGCCTTCTTTTCACGGACCCTCCAGGGCCCCGAAATTCGACACTCCTCAGTCGAGAAGGAGGCCCAGGCGATAGTGGAGGCTGTACGGCACTGGAGGCATTACCTGGCCGGTAAACATTTCACCCTGCTCACTGACCAACAGTCAGTAGCATTTATGTTTAACAACAGACAAAGGGGGAAAATCAAAAATAAGATATTGCGGTGGAGGATCGAGTTATCCACCTACAACTACGATATCTTATACCGGCCCAGGAAACTTAATGAGCCCCCAGACGCCCTATCCCGTGGGACATGTGCCAACGCACAAGTCGATAGGCTACGGACCCTCCACAATGATCTCTGCCACCCGGGGGGTCACCAGGTTCTTCCATTTTATTAAAGCTCGCAACCTGCCTTACTCCATCGAGGAGGTCAGGACCATGACCAGAAACTGCCAGGTCTGCGCCGAATGCAAACCGCATTTTTATAGGCCAGACAGGGCACACCTGATTAAAGCCACCCGCTCCTTCGAACATCTCAGCGTCGATTTCAAGGGGCCCCTTCCCTCCTCTGACCGCAACACGTACTTCCTCAATATTATTGACGAGTACTCCCATTTCCCCTTCACCATCCCCTGCCCGGACATGACCAGCGCCACAGTCACCAGGTGCCTCAACGACCTGTTCGCCATATTTGGCTTCCCCAATTACATCCACAGCGACAGGGGCTCGTCGTTCATGAGCGACGAGCTGCGCCAGTACCTGCTCGAGAAGGGCATAGCCACGAGCAGGACTACCAGCTACAACCCCCGGGGTAACGGACAGGTAGAGAGGTAGAACGCAACGGTGTGGAAGACCGCCATGCTCGCCCTAAAATCCAAGGGCCTCCCAATCTCCCGCTGGCAAGATGTCCTCCCCGATGCGCTCCACTCCATACGATCACTGCCACAAACGCCACCCCTCACGAGAAGATGTTCGTCTTCCCCAGGAAATCCACCTCGGGGACATCACTACCGCCATGGCTGATGTCTCCGGGACCCGTCCTGCTCAGGAAACACGTGAGGAGCCATAAGACGGACCCCCTGGTCGAAAAGGTTCACCTCCTCCACGCCAACCCACAGTACGCCTACGTGGCGTATCCTGACGGGCGGGAGGACACAGTCTCAATTCGAGACCTCGCACCCTCAGGTACCACCCGAAACACCATCGATCACCATCCACTACCTCCACCCACCACCACTACCCACGATGCACCACCGGGGTGTCTACCACGAACTGACGACATGCCGGTGCCATCCCTACCCCGAGAGGACGACACGCCAGTGCTCCGTCCCACGCGAGAAGCGGCCGCGGGCAAAGAACCGCCGCAACCGGCACCACGAAGATCATTACGGCAGACAAGACCCCCGGAGAGACTTTCGTATACGAACTTTTGAAACACTTCACCCCGCCGGACTCTTTTTTAAACGAGGGGTGAATGTGGTAAACCACTGCTAACTCTGTACATGTCTGTGTGGTAAACCACTGTTAACTCTGTACAGGTCCGGGCATGTCTCCGCCCCTGGCTCCACCCCTAAGCCCGGGTATAAAGGTGACTCACCACCCTTCCCCCGGGAGCTCTTAAGATGGATCCACTAGCAGAGGCATGCTCCAGTTCTTAGTCAATAAAAGCCTACTTTGTATAAGTTCAACTCGTAGTCTTTGGTGTTGTTGATAGTGCATCACTCCTTAAATGTACACCACTGATCATGTATCATCTTACCCTTTAATCTATTTTCCCAATCCACTCTACTCAATTCCACTCTCATACCTTCATAGTCTCCTTTATTCAAGCTTACCACGCTTGTTTGAGATCCAACCTTCTCACCCTCTAATTGAATATGGAATTCAACCATGTTATGGTCACTCATTCCAAGGGGATCCTTTACTAGGACATTTTTAATTAATCCTGTCTCGTTACACAGGACCAGATCTAAGGTTGCTTGCCCCCTGGTCAGTTCAGTTACATACTGCTCAAGAAACCCATCCCTAATACACTCAATGAACTCATCCTCAAGGCAGCCCTGCCCAATTTGATTTGTCCAATTAATATGATAGTTAAAATCCCCCATAATTATAGATGTTCCCTTATTACAAGCCTCAACTATTTCCTGATTGATACTCCGTCCAACAGAGTTGCAACTGTTCGGAGGCCTATAGACTAGCCCACTAGTGATTTTTTCCCCTTATTATTCCTTATCTCCACCCAAACTGTTTCATTATCCTGATCGTTTGACCCAATATCATTTCTCTGTATTACAGTGATTCCTTCCTTTATTAACATAGCCACCCCACCTCCCCTTCCTTCCTGCCTGTCCTTCCTGATCGTTAAATAACCTGGTATGTTTAATTCCCAGGCATTGTCACCCTGCAGCCATGTTTCTGTAATGGCCACAAGATCATACCCATATGTAGTTATTTGTGCCATTAACTCGTCTATTTTGTTACGAATGCTACGTGCATTCAGATAGAGAACTTTCAAATATGTTTTGTGACACTTAGTTCCTGCTTTTGCCCTTTTTATTACTTTACCTTTTACTCCATACCTTCTGCCCCTTCCTGACATGCTCTGGTTTTTAATTTCCCCACTGCTACCTAAGTCTATGACCTTCTCTGTTATCATTTTTATTATTTGCTCTCTAGGAACCTCCCCCGCACTAGTTAGTTTAAAGCCCTCTCTACAGCCCTAGTTATATGATCCGCCAGGACTCTAGTCCCAGCACTGGCCAAGTGAAGCCCGTCCCAACGGAACAGCTCCCTCCTGCCCCAGTACTGGTGCCAGTGTCCCAGGAAGCAAAACCCATTTCTCCCACACCAGTCTTTGAACCACGCATTTAACTCTCTAATTTTATTTGTCCTAGCCAAATTAGCTCGTGGCTCAGGTAATAATCCGATTATTACCCTTGAGGTTCTGTTTTTTAATTTGACCGCTAGCTGCTCATACTCCTTTAACAGAACCGGCTTCCTAGTCCTATCTACGTCGTTTGTACCAACATGGACCACGACAACTGGATCCACCCCCTCCCACTGCAAGTTTCTTTCCAGCCCAGAGGAGATGTCCTTAACCCTGGCACCGGGTAGGCAACACAGCCTTCGGGACTCTCGCTCTCGGCTGCAGAGAACTCTATCTATCCCCCTAATAATACTATCCCCTACCACTACAACATTTCTATTTACTCCCCCCTCTTGAATGGCCCCCCATTCCACGGTGCTGTGGCCAGGTTGCTCATCCTCCCTGCAGTCCCTGCTCCTGTCCCCACAGGGAGTAAGAACGTCGAACCTGTTGGACAAGAACAAGGGCTGCGGCTCCTCCAGCTCTACCTCCTGGATCCCCGTACCTGCCTCACTCGTAGTCACACCGTCCTGTCCCTGACCATGGGCTACATCTGAATTAATTAACTTCATAGGTGTGACCACCTCCTGATACACAGAGTCCAGGTACTTCTCCCCCTCCCTGATATGTCACAGTGTCTGAAGCTCAGACTCCAGCTCATCAACACGGAGCTGGAGTTCCTGTAGCAGCAGACACTTGTCACAGACGTAATCACCGTGAGCCTCAATGGGGTTCACCGGCTCCCACATCTCGCAACAGTAACACATCACCTACTCCATTCTATGTAATTGATTAAATTTTTTATTGTTAGTTATGGATACCCTCTGCCCGATTTTAGATGCTAGTATCCCCTTTAATTAATTGGATTTAAATTAAATCAATCCCTCTAGTTACACCAGTTAAATGGTTTACCAACAGTCACTCTGCACCAGAAAGGCCTTATTAACTACAACCCACAGAGTTAAAGTTTGAAAAGAGCACCTAACACCCCACTTACCCTAACTCACACTTACCCAAACTCAGAGCACTCTTTGATGACTCGCACTCAGTGCTTGCTTGCACTAGGACTGGTCTCTTTATACTGTTTGTTTGTTTACAGCCAAATGAGTCACCCCTGCTGATTGGTTAGAAAACTGGTTTCCACTGCCTGCTGTGCCAATTTACTCCTACTGCAGTGTAACCTTGTTTTGCTCTTCTTAAACCAACAGAATCCCAAATATTTAACTTTTCCCCTTTACTTAAACTGCTTAAGTAATCTTATCAAGAATGATTTAAAGAGAAATAACAATTAAAGAACTCTCACACTTACCCAAACTCAGAGCACTCTTTGATGGCTCGCACTCAGTGCTTGCTTGCACTAGGACTGGTCTTTTTATACTGTTTGTTTGTTTACAGCCAAATGAGTCACCCCTGCTGATTGGTTAGAAAACTGGTTTCCACTGCCTGCTGTGCCAATTTACTCCTACTGCAGTGTAACTTTGTTTTACTCTTCTTAAACCAACAGAATCCCAAATATTTAACTTTTCCCCTTTACTTAAACTGCTTAAGTAATCTTATCAAGAATGATTTAAAGAGAAATAACAATTAAAGAACTCTCACACTTACCCAAACTCAGAGCACTCTTTGATGACTCGCACTCAGTGCTTGCTCGCACTAGGACTCTAGGTTCCTCTGCACTTCTCAGTATCCTACCATTTATTGTGTATTCCCTTGCCTTGTTAGCCCTCCCTAAATGCATTACCTCACACTTCTCCAGATTCAATTCCATTTGCCACTTTTTTGCCCACTTGACCAGTCCATTGATATCTTCCTGCAGTCTACAGCTTTCTTCCTCACTATTAACCACATGGCCGATTTTTGTATCATCTGCAAACTTCTTAATCATGCCCCTACATTGAAGTCTAAATCATACCACAAAAAGCAAGGGACCTCATACTGAGTCCTAAAACTGCCCAATCTGACATTTCTATTGTTTTCTATGTAATGTCAGTTTTACGCTAGGGTGGCAATTTAAAAGTCCACCCCACAGATTTTCAAAATAACATATTGGGAACTTTTTGCATCAGGACTGTAGGGGTTTTTGGTGTACACAGTCAGCTTGCCCCTGACTGGTTTTGAGCAGTTTGAATCGCTCCCACACCCCTGTGGTTCTACACTCCGGACTTAGGTGCAGGCTGCGATACAAATTGGAGTAGACAACTGGTTTGGTGCAAGAAAACTGTATTTTATTAAAGGCACAATAAAATTACAACACTGAAAATTACTGGAATAGTTACAGGCATGTAAAAGTACACTTAATTAAGAATGGGGAACACACGGCACAACGAGGGAAAAATCACGTTAATAATCACCCTACCCTTGTCCCACCCCCAATATCTAACTAAATTGTGCTATAAGGGGCCAGGGACTATGCTCACCAATAAGGATTTCTTGACAGGTCGAATCCTGTCGATTAAGCCAGTTGCAGTTTTGGGGTTCGCTCTTTGTGTCCTTTGGGGCCTGCCATCGCCATGTGGTCCCAGGGCGCGGTGGTGGATTTGTCTGAGTAAAATACCTTCTTTTCTCCATTAGAGATAGGGAGTAAAGTCTTTGTTGGGTACTTTATCTTGTTGAGTGGAAAACCTCGGGTTTTGTTCTTCTAGTGGTGGCCTGGTCATTGGGTTTTGCTGCGGTTGGGGTTCGGTTGGCGGTCTTCGGTGTTGGCTCGGTCGCGGTGGCCTAGATCATTACCTGTGCAGTAATAATGATCTGAAGGTATGGTTTACCCGGCCCTTTGTTACTGCAGTGCTCGTGGTCGTTCCTCGTGTAAGGCTGCGGTTGCGGCCCAGTCATCTTCGGTCGAGCCTGCCCCACCGTGCCTCCTCGCCGCGATGTTCCATGCTGCTTCTTTGCGTTTTGAGTAACCTGGACCTGAGCGTGTGCCTGCTTGTCCCCAATGCTTCACCACACTGCCCTTCTCTGCTTGCTCATCTCCGTAGCAGTTGTGTCTCCGCAGCAGTTGTGTCTCCGCTCGCTTGCTTTCTTTTTTGGTTACCGGTGGGCCTACAATTATACTATTTCTGAGTTCGTTATCTGCGCGCCAAATCAGGGCTAGTTCTTTGTCTAATTTTGGTGGGCTCATCTAAGGTGATTATAGTCGTTCACCTTAACTGCTTTTTGGGTGGTTGCCCCGTTGCTAAATGGTCTTTAATGTCTCGGTGTTTGTTATGCATAATGTGAATCGGTATGTTCCTGGCTTGGTAGCCAGTTTAAACTGTAAGCGATTATTTATGCAAAGGTTTGATGGGTTCAAGATTAAGTTTTTCCTGAGTTGATTTGTTTCAAAATGAAGAATGCGTATTCTGTATTATCTAGTTGTCTGGCTTCAAAATTACAAGTCTCCCACAGGCCCAGGCATGTCAGGTTTTTCAAAGCCTTTTTGAACTTGACCTGTTATTTTGCAGGGTCCTGCTTTCAGTCTTGCAGGTTTCTGCCACAAGGTCCAGAAGCCATTTCCTTTAGGGTACCCTTATTAATAAATTGTCAGAAGTCACACAACACCAGGTTATAGTCCAACAGCTTTATTTGAAATCACAAGCTTTCAGAGCGCTGCTCCTTCGTCAGGTGGAGTGAAGAGATGCATATAGGCACAGCATATATAGTCAGAGAATGCTGCCAGATGATTACAGGTAATCTTTCTAACTGCCCTTTATCACACCTCGGCAGAGAGATAATCACAGCAATCAAAGGTGTGAATGGTGTCCAAACAGGTCAGTCAGTCAGGAAAACATTACATCAAAGAACAATGAGGTGGGGTCATAAGGGGTCACAAAGAAGCATACCGACAACTAGACAACCAGGAACACTACAGACAGTTGCCCGCAGATCCGACCAAAGAACATACCCGCCAACTCAATAGACTGATCAAGACCTTCGATCCAGACCTTCAAAGCATCCTACGCGCTCTCATCCCACGTACTCCCCACGTGGGAGACTTCTACTGCCTCCCAAAGATACACAAAGCCAACACACCCGGACGCCCTATCGTATCAGGCAATGGAACCCTGTGTGAGAACCTCTCTGGATACGTCAAGGGTATCCTGAAACCCCTCGTACAGGGAACCCCCAGCTACTGTCGCGACACTACAGACTTCTTACAGAAACTCAGCACCCACGGACCAGTTGAACCAGGAACAGTCCTCGCCATGATGGATGTCTCGGCACTCTACACCAGTATCCCCCACGATGACGGCATCGCTGCGACAGCCTCAGTACTCAACACCAACAACAGCCAATCTCCAGACGCCATCCTACAACTCATCTGCTTCATCCTTGACCACAATGTCTTCACCTTCGACAACCAGTTCTTTACCCAAACACACGGAACAGCCATGGGGACCAAATTCGCACCCCAATACACCAACATCTTCATGCACAAGTTCGAGCAAGACTTCTTCGCTGCACAGGACCTCCAACCAACGCTATACACCGGATACATCGATGACATTTTCTTCCTATGGACCCACGGCGAAGAATCACTGAAAAGACTACACGATAACATCAACAAGTTCCATCCCACCATCAAACTCACCATGGACTACTCCTCAGAATCGGTTTCATTCTTGGACACACAAATCTCCATCAAAGATGGACACCTCAGCACTTCACTCTACCGCAAGCCCACGGACAACCTCACGATGCTCCACTTCTCCCGCTTCCACCCTAACCACGTTAAAGAAGCCATCCCCTATGGACAAGCCCTGCGAATACACAGGATCTGCTCAGATGAGGAGGAACGCGATGGACACCTACAGACGCTGAAAGACGCCCTCGTAAGAATGGGATATGACACTCGACTCGTCGATCGACAGTTCCGACGGGTCACAGCGAAAAATCGCATAGACCTCCTCAGAAGACAAACACGGGACACAACCAACAGGACCTTCGTCGTCCAGTACTTTCCCGGAGCGGAGAAACTACGCCATGTTCTTTGCAGCCTTCAACATGTCATCGATGACGATGAACACCTCGCTAAGGCCATCCCCACGCCCTCCACTACTCGCCTTCAAACAGCCACCTAACCTCAAACAGACCATCGTTCGCAGCAAATTACCCAGCTTTCAGGAGAACAGCGACCACAACACCACACAACCCTGCCACGGCAACCTCTGCAAGACATGCCAGATCATCAACACAGATACCATCATCACACATGAGAACACCACCCACCAGATACATGGTATATACTCATGTGACTCGGCCAATGTTGTCTACCTCATATGTTGCAGGAAAGGGTGCCCCGGAGCATGGTACATCGGCAAGACCATGCAGACACTGCGACAACAGATGAACGGACACCGCACAACAATCGCCAGGCAGGAGTGTTCCCTCCCAGTTGGGGAACACTTCAGCAGTCAAGGACAGTCAGCCTTCGATCTTCGGGTAAGCATTCTCCAAGGCGGCCTTCGAGACACACGACAACGCAAAATCGCCGAGCAGAAACTGATAGTCAAGTTCCGCACTCATGAGGACGGCCTCAACCGGGATCTTGGGTTCATGTCACACTACATGTAACCTCACCTGACATAGAGTTATCCAGACTCGAGTTGTCATTGGCTTGTTCTCTCTACACAGATGCGGCCGGACCTGCTGTGATTTCCAGCAAAAACATTTTTTTTTAAATTGTTTTTTGTTTGTTTTTTGTTTTTCATACAGACCCCAGCATCTGCAACATTTGACCCCTTGTGTCCCCACCTCATTGTTCTTTGATGTAATGTTTTCCTGACTGACCTGTTTGGACACCATTCACATCTTTGATTGCTGTGATTATCTCTCTGCCGAGGTGTGATAAAGGGCAGTTAGAAAGATTACCTGTAATCATCTGGCAGTGTTCTCTGACTATATATGCTGTGCCTATATGCATCTCTTCACTTCACCTGATGAAGGAGCAGCGCTCCAAAAGCTTGTGATTTCAAATAAAGCTGTTGGACTATAACCTGGTGTTGTGTGACTTCTCACATTTGTCCACCCCAGTGCAACACCGGCATCTCCACATCATAATAAATTGTCCTTCAGGGTCCCTTTATTAATAACTTTGGGGAATGTGGGAATTTTGAGAACCCTACACTCCCCCCTGTTAATACTAAAACTCGCTTTAAGTATCATACTTACAAAGGTGAGCAAAATTCCCGACCCTCCATAGCCAATCTTCCCTGTAATTACCTATCTAGAATCCCATGACACACACATTTCCCATTCTTTAAAAAAATGTAGTGTACATAAGCATACATAGGCAGAATACAGTTGCTTACACGCATCCAAGCATGAAGGGGCCAACACCCCTGCACCACTTGGTACATACACATCTTTATTAAAAATAACACGTCAAAGTCTTTATTAAAAATAACAAAAACGCAAAAAAAAACAATCTTTATTCAGAAATATAAAATAAAAGATTGAGACAGGTGTATCTCCCTCCACCTTAACATAATGCTCCTTCCAAGTCCTTTGGTTTTGGAATTCTAGTATTTGGCCTTTTCCCTTGCACTGAGTGCACACTAGGTTCAATACTATTCCCAGCTGGCAAAGCATGAGGATGTGGGAAGCCATTCTAACCCATGAAGGGACCTCTATATTTTCAAAAATGTTCCACCAGGGTCGAACTACAACATCCAATATCTTGGCCCCTATCTCTACTGTCTTCTGCTCCAACGTGTAGAAATGTTTTTGTGAGACGACTACTGCTTTTAGTAACTTGGTAAGATGTTCTGGTAGAGGGGGGATTTCATAGCCGAAATGTGCTACATATTTTTGCAGGTTGGTAAAATTCTCTTTTACAGTGAGGTGAACAGTGGAGGGTTCAGGAATGGGGACAATTCGTTCCTGGGCCACTTGAACTTCTGCCTTGGGTTTAAAGCAAAAACTGTCACTTACCGGACACCAGCTATGCTGTCCATGCTGGTAGTGGGGCGCACCTGTGGTGACACAATATGTCCCACCTCCTATATATGCTACCTGTGGGGGAACATGGTCTTGTGCCATTACCTCCATGGTACAGTTTATAGGTTTTGTGCCAGCAGCTTTAAACCCACACTGTGGTTTTGAATAGGCATTCAAGTGCTGGGGACACAGTATTATGTGTGCTCCCTGGCTCCGGCACCCCGAGAGGTCAGTACCTGTCATAGCGTGCTCCCACTTTATGACATAAGGTGGGACCGCTGTGAAACGGATGTGTGCACCCCCTTGAATGACACCAATGTTCTCTACCCTGTATACCGGTGCGGGTCAGGCAGTCCCACCCATGACCGGCATCCTCACTACTATCCCCATGATGATGTGGTTAGAGCGCCCACAATCTACTAGGACAGGGTAGGCCTCAGAAGCTAGCCGGAGTTGACACGGGCTCAATACATTCTCAAATGGATGGAGGGCTGCGAGGTGCTTGTTGCTGATCCAGGAGGGGACTAAACCCTGTTTTAAATCCTCCAGGTTACTCAGGCCCTCGCCGAGCAACCATGCCCCGTACAGTACGCACACCTCGTTCTGTGCAGCCTGATCTGAAGCATTCCTGTCCTCTCTTATAAGGGCATTTACAGTTTTGGTGTGTCTTTCCAGCTCAGCAATGATCTCTTTTAAATGGGCCGTCAGAGCTTAGCCCTCGTGTAACTCTGAGCCCACTACTGTATTTTCATCCATTAAGATTTTTCGTAATTGTGATTTTAAACCGTTTATCTGTGTCTGCAATTCTATGTCATCCAGGTTGTTTATGACAGAGGATCCCGTGTTATATGCAGTAAAAACATAATTCCAGGTTCCCCTTGTTTGCCTCCCCGTGTTGCTAAAGTACTCAGTGTGTACAGTTCTGTTTTGTCTATGTCGGCAAAATCAAACTCGTAGGGGTAGATTTTCCTGGAGCCATCAGGCGGGGTTTCAGGCATGTGGGGGGGGGAAATCCTGAATTCGGGGGTCCTGACACCATCCCGCCCAAAACCCGCCTCCACGTAAGTTTCACAGGAGGCGGGTACCCGCCCCGCACTGGGACCCGCCGACCCGAGGCGGGAAGGGATTAGTGCCAATTAGCTGCCTGTTAACAGGTAGTTAACAGGCAGTTTTTAGCCTAATCCCTATTTTGAGGGGTGTCGTGTGGGATTCCCGACGGCTCCAGTCCACGCCAGGTTAGAGCAGTCGGGCCGTCGGGTTGAAGGACTTGGAGGGGTCGCGATGTTGGTGTTCAGGTGCGTGATGGGTGCATAAGTGCAAAGGTAAGTGTGTTTGGTGTGTCTAAAGTGTGTAAAGAAGTTTAAATTACCTGTACTTACCTTAACAGCCTTTCTTCCTCTAGGTTTCAGGAGTCCATCACTCAGCCGGAACTGAAAGCTGAACGGCTGCGATCTGTCAAAAGTGACAGCCTTCAGCTTTCATTGCCGGTGACAGTTCTAACTGAGTCTGTGTAGAAGGACACAGGTTAGAAGTCAGATTGTCAGTGTTTGACAGCTTCAAACAGCTGTGAAATACTGATATTTCATCTGTCAAGAACTCTTGACAGATGAAATTTCAGTCTGTGACATCACCTGTTGCCGGGTGGCCCTTAATTGGCCTGCTGAGCCCACTGGGCGGGCTCAACAAGGTCAATCAAGGGAAAATCGCGCGGATTGGCCGGACGTCGATGTAGGCGGGACTAAAACCCGAAAGTTGAAGTCCCGCCTCCTTCCCGACAGCTTTATAAAAATCTACCCTGTAGAATTTCCTAAACATTTCTTTTAACAGGGCCTGGTATAGCTGTTCTGTCTCTGTGGGGCACCACTCAGGTAAGTGTACCTCGGTAAGGTTTAAAATCATGGAAGCTAACGCGTAGTGTACCCCCTGGTATAGCACCTGTTCTGTCGGCACTAGTACCAGCCCATTCCCTTGTCCCTTGGTGGTGGCAGGGCATCCCTCTGTGTGTGTCCTTTCTGTCTGAGTCGTGGGCAGGGGCTTTCGGGCGCATGCCACGAGTTCAGTGGCTTTGACTGGGGCTGGGTAGCGTGGGACTATGCAAGTGTGTAGGTGGGAATCCCATTCCACCCCCTTCCCCTTATCCTGCCATGATGCGGAGAAGATGATGGATATGCCTGTGGGGCAGGCCCTTTGTGACCCCCACATACAGACATAAATTCCTTGTTCCAACTCCCACCACTTATCCCAGCACACAGTAGTCCCCCCTCGGGTCCCTGTGACCGTCCGGTAGGTGCCGTTCCCTAGTCGTACCCAGTCAGCTGTGTTATGTTCATTAATAAATAGACATTCTTATTATGAACACAGCTAGCTTTTGCTAGTTATTTTTATTGAGCACATGTGGACTTGTACAGCATCTTGTAGAGGCTTCCATCTTGACTGCTGCCTTCTGGGTAGCCTAGTGCCTCATGGGTAATGTAGTCTTAATATCATACAGCTGGGTAGTGTAGTCTTATACATACAGCTATATACAGCTCTACACAGCTCTACCTAGTGTCCACTATAGAATGACATGCTATTGATCACTACAAGCTGTACAGTCCCCCATGTCTCTGCTCAGCTTTCTGAGCCACCACCACCTTCCCAGGGGAATCTGTCCTCTGCAGGTCAGGCACACGCGTTTCCTCTCAGTGACCCCGACCCGTGTGGCCACCACCTGTATGGTGGGGCAGAGGAGGGAGGCCTCCCTGTAGGTGAACCTGGTCTGGCTGGAGTACCGGGTGGAGTTGGATCCCAGCCACCCTGGCCATCTTCCCTCATGGGAATAGATAGCGAGCTCCTCCACGCCTCGTTCGCCGCCCCCAGCAGTCACAGCCGGTGCTTTCTCTCCTGAGCACCCATAGATGTGGGAGTCCTCATGTCACCTCGCTTCCCAGTGCTCATTCTTATCAGGGCGAGTAGGAGTATGCCCTCCTTCATCTCGAAACCCCTTCTGTAAAGAGACACAAGAGCATATAGCCAGGTCCCAAGAAGATTCTCTGGCTTGGAGAAAGCATAGTCGAGTCTTGCGACCCCGACTCAATACAAACACTCTTGACACAATAATACTTAAACTACCAATCACCTTATTTAAAATTAAACTAAAAACACCCAAACTTAACAATCCCAAAATTAGATTACAGAAACTATGTACATCCGCCGCCCGTCTCCGGGCAGCCAGCCTAATCCCTGTTCGGGCTGCAGCACACTACTCCCTTCGGTGTGGCTGCCCTGTCCTGTTCCTTTGGTCCCTTGCAGCCTGCGGCTGCTGGCTGGGAACCTCTGCCCTCAGATTGATCCCTGACTCGAGAGGCTGCCCTTTTAAGCTGGGGAGCTGGTGACCACGGTTTCTTTGGCCGTGGCGTTCGTGGGGACCTTCTAGGGACTTTGGCTGGTGGGGGTTTTCTGGTGGGTGGGTCTTTAACCCGAGCCACTGCCCCCTCCTGTGCGGTCTGTGAACTTTCCACCTCCGCTGGCTGGGGATTTTTATCCTCAGGTTTTTCCTCTCCTAAACCTGGGTTAGGGGCAGGCAACTCTACGCAGCCTGATGCTGCAGGCTGAGGGTCCTCGCCCTCAGGTCCCACCTCGTCTAAATCTGGGTCAGGGGCAGGGTCTTCGCCCTCACATCCCACCTCATCTAAGTCCCAGAGGAGTGGGCGAGTGTCCCAAACGGTGGGTGGGATGGCCCCTCCCCTAAAACAAGCCACTGCACCTGCCTGTGCAGTCTGTGAGATTTCCCCTGCTGCAGGCTCAGGATTTCTATCCTCAGACCTTGCCCTAACTGGCTGTTCCCTTCTCTCGGGCTTAAACAATTTGCATTGATTAATGTAACCAGCAGCCTGCCAGTAACCCTGTTTTAAAGTTTCGTCCGCTGCCTCGAACGGGCCTTCTATGGACTCCCCATTCTTTCTCTTTACCGGGACGGCCTTAAAGATGGGATCTTGGGCTTGGACCTGCTTTAGGTCCGGGGCCAAAGCTACCCCCTGTGTGCCTCCCTTATCCCAGATTGCGGCTACCGAACCTGTCCGATAGGGGTCCCAAGACTCTCCTTCCCTAGCCCTCTGCTTGGCCACCTCGTTGGTCCTTTGGTTACCCTCCCACGTGGTAGGGAGGGATCCTAAATCTATGGCCAAAGGTTTGGCCATTCCCCCAGCCTGCTTGTTCCTTGTAAATCCCATTAGGCTAAATGGGACCTTGTTAGACCTGTGTGGATTGGTCGGGTCTTCCGAATGGACCACCGTGCTGGAAGCTCCAGTGTCCACCGAATATCTCCCCTGCACCGTCTCCACCCGTATCTTAACACAGGGCCTGCTCCCCTCGTCGTTTTCAAGGGGACACAGGTCGACAGGCTGCGCTGGTTCTAGTCAGGGCCGTGGGTTGGATGGGGCGGATGGGGTCAGAGCACCAGTGGTGGCTGCTACCTCCCCTGAGCCAGTCAACAGGGTCCTCATTGCGTCCAAAAATGACTCGACCGTGGCGGGAGGGATTCCTGTCTCTGTCTTTTGGGCTGGGGCTGAGGAATTCTTTTCTTTGTTATCCTTCCAGGGATTTCTACTTTCCTTCCTCCAGTGTCCATCCTTCCCACACCCGTAACAATTAAGCTTTGTGCTGGAAGGGTTATTCCCTTCCTGATGCCACTCCTTCCTACCCTGGCTGGGTTTTATTTCATGCACCTTCCCCTTAGGTGGGTGTGCATCGGTTCCCTTACCATTCCGGTAAGCTACGGTCAATTGTCTGATCACCGTCAGTTCGGTAGTCAGGGGATGCTTTGGGTCAAACCACATTTCTGCCTTGGCCCTGACCTGTGGCAAACTGTTTGCCACCAGGCAACGGGGCCAGTGGGCCAGCTGATCCTGGCCCAGGTTAGCCCGGTTAGGTGCCCCTGTACAGGCACTCCTATACACCGGCCACAACCTGTCCGCGAAAGCCTGCGGGGTTTCCCCTGCGAGCTGCACGGTTTTCTCCACCCGGGAGAAAGGACTTCCCTGATTCATCCCCATGGCCTCAAGAACGTCCTCCCTGAGCTCCCCATACTCGCACTGTCCCTTCTTACACTGCTCAGAGAGGGACTGGAGGAGCTTACTCTCCAGGGAAAATAGCAGCATTTTGGCCTGTTCAGCATCATCGCACTCGTTGATGCTGGCTGCCTGCTCCACTTCCCTGAAGTGAACCGAGGGGTCCCCATTTTCCGTGAGCTTTGGTATGTGGCTTACCATAGCCCTAAGCTGTTGGGTGCCGTAGGGAACTATGAACTGGTTTTGGAGGGGTCCCTCTTCCCCGTCATTAGCGGGTGGGCCAAACCTTCGCTGCCGGGCCGGGCAAATCGGCCCCGGTCCCAGCCTCTCTTGCGGGGGTTTTTCCACCTCCGCTTCTACCCCTAACTCCACCCCCCCTTGTTGCCAGACCTCGCTGAAACCTGGCGCTATGGGTGGTGGTCATGGGTCCTCCTGCTCCTCAACCGGATCGTCCCTTGGCATTACCCGTGGTGTCTGAACTGTTCTCCCCTCGTTCCCTGCAAAGTTGGCCTGGGCTGCCTTCGGGCTTATGAGGCACACCATGCCCCTTGCCTTTCTTAGAGCAAGGCTCAGATTCTCTATCTGTTCCTTGCAGGGGCCGTGATCTGCATCTTTGAAACCCTGTGCGCTCGCTATCTTGTATGCTGTCTTTATGTCTTTTACTTTCTCCTCCTGCTCTCTTACTTGTTTTGCTAGGCGGGCATTCTTTTCCCGTAACCTCAGCTCATTGCTCTTGGCCTCGGTGACCTGACACTGTAGATATTCCAGCCTGGCCTTATGCTCCCCCATTAACTGCACCCTTTCCTGGTTCAGGGCCTGTAATGCTACCAGTAACTTCTCCCCTGCTAGAGTCCTGTCTTGGACTTCCAGGGCTGACTCCCGTATCTCGGCTGCCTGTGCTTCAACGAGCCTGTCCAAAAGCTGGATCTGTTTCTTGAAGCACGTCAGCCAGACTGCCTTTTCTATGGATTTCCTATGATCCTTCCCTTCTGTCCATTTAGCTGCGGCATCTACCGGACGCCCAGCTTTTAACAGATTAGTGATCCACTTCTTAGTGATATTCACTTTACTGAATACATAATTAGAAATCCTCTCTTCCATTACAGTTTGCCCTTCTGAATCAGTGCCTACTGTATCGCACCCCTGTTGCCGGAGTCCTGCCGCGGTCACCGTTTCTGTAGGGGTTTTTGGTGTACGCAGTCAGCTTGCCCCTGACTGGTTTTGAGTGGTTCGAATCGCTCCCACACCCCTGTGGTTCTAGACTCCAGACTTAGGTACAGGCTGCGATACAAATTGGAGTAGACAACTGGTTTGGTGCAAGAAAACTGTATTTTATTAAAGGCACAATAAAATTACAACACTGAAAATTACTGGAATAGTTACAGGCATGTAAAAGTACACTTAATTAAGAATGGGGAACACACGGCACAACGAGGGAAAAATCACATTAATAATCCCCCTACCCTTGTCCCACCCCCAATATCTAACTAAATTGTGCTATAAGGGGCCAGGGACTATGCTCACCAATAAGGGTTTCTTGACAGGTTGAATCCTGTTGATTAAGCCAGTTGCAGTTTTGGGGTTCGCTCTTTGTGTCCTTTGGGGCCTGCCATCGTCATGTGGTCCCAGGGCGCGGTGGTGGATTTGTCTGAGTAAAATACCTTCTTTTCTCCATTAGAGATAGGGAGTAAAGTCTTTGTTGGGTACTTTATCTTGTCGAGTGGAAAACTTCGGGTTTTGTTCTTCTGGTGGTGGTCTGGTCATCGAGTTTTGTTGTGGTTCGGGTTCGGTTGGCGGTCTTCGGTGTCGGCTCGGTCGCGGTGGCCTAGATCATTACCTGTGCAGTGGCAATGATCTGAAGGTATGGTTTACCCGGCCCTTTGTTACCGCGGTGCTCGTGGTCGTTCCTCGTGTAAGGCTACAGTTGCGGCCTAGTCGTCTTCGGTCAAGCCTGCCCCACCGTGCCTCCTCGCCGCGATGTTCCGTGCTGCTTCTTTGCGTTTCGAGTAACCTGGACCTGAACATGTGCCTGGTTGTCCCCAACGCTTCACCACACTGCCCTTCTCTGCTTGCTCATCTCCGTAGCAGTTGTGTCTCCGCTCGCTTGCTTTTTTTGGGTTACCGGTGGGCCTACAATTATATTATTTCTGAGTTCGCTATCTGCACGCCAAATCAGGGCTAGTTCTTTGTCTAATTTTGGCGGGCTCGTCTAAGGTGATTATAGTCGTTCACCTTAACTGCTTTTTGCGTGGTTGCCCCGTTGCTACATGGTCTTTAATGTCTCGGTGTTTGTTATGCATAATGTGAATCGGTATCTTCCTGGCTTGGTAGCCAGTTTAAACTGTAAGCGATTATTTAGGCAATGGTTTGATGGGTTCAAGATTAAGTTTTTCCTGAGTTGATTTGTTTCAAAATGAAGAATGCGTATTCTGTATTATCTAGTTGTCTGGCTTCAAAATTACAAGTCTCCCACAGGCCCAGGCATGTCAGGTTTTTCAAAGCCTTTTTGAACTTGACCTGCTGTTTTGCAGGGTCCTGCTTTCAGTCTTGCAGGTTTCTGCCACAAGGTCCAGAAGCCATTTCCTTTAGGGTACCCTTATTAATAAATTGTCTTTCAGGGTCCCTTTATTAATAACTTTGGGGAATGCGGGAATTTTGAGAACCCTACAGGACTGATCCTTTACCTTTACTGGTCTGACTGATCAAAACTCACACAAACACACTTTGCTTACTGGCAGTCCAACTGAGGCTTGAGAATGAATGTCAGCAGATTATTCAACCATGGAAAGCATCACAACCAAGTCCAATCTTGCCCTCACACGTGCTTTTGCCAGCAGAAGCTACTGAATAGTGCTCTGGAGTGGAGATCGTAGCTGATTATTTTTCTTCCTCTGTAGCCCAAGAGCACTGAAGCTGATTGTAGCACACTAACTGTTCCCCTGACTGCAATCGGCACAGATCTGGGGTATGAACTTGTGACCTTCTGGTCTGCATGCCACAGTACTGCACCAGGAAACCCAAAATGTATATATCCTGTTTGAAATGTATACCGCAGGTTTATAAATGCGGTGTATACCAGAGATCTAATAACAGTGCGAGTAGCTAATCATATGTTAATACTGGTGATGTTGCATGAGTGGGTTCTTATTAAGTTACCGCTCGTGTAATTTTTCTCTCCACTCTTCACTTTCTTGAGCCACGCGTCACCTGCTTCACTAACCTTGAGAGCAGTGGAGGCAAATCCCTTGGATGTTGTGATGGGCGAACTGTTGGCTTTTCTAAATGGATGATCAATACACCAAATGCCTTTCTCGACCATATTTACTGTGCCTTCCTGAACGATCCACCTGGACATGTGAGGCAGTAACAAAGTTAAGATTGCAGATTCATGGACACTAGACCCTGTGTGTTAGTTAAGTCTTACAATAATTTTAATAAAAATATTGACATGAGTATAAAGTGGGAAATTTCTACTCACAGCAAATTGTTTTGGTGAAATTAATCAAGAGGAGGAATTTGACTCCCACCCACTTATCACAACTCCTTGGGACCAGCAAAGCCATTCTTATTTCATTGATGTCTGATCTTCTTTACAGACAACAACTTTATTCAAGAGCAGGGAAATCAGCTATTTATAATTAGGCTTATTGTAATAATAAAAGTCATTAGGATAAGTTCCTGTCTGGAAATAACAATCATCTCTTTGGAATGTGTGACAAATTATTGTAAGTGCACAATAAACATAGGTGAGACAATCAAAGTGAGATCTGAGTCAAATTTACTTATCATACACAACTGCTTTATTACACCTTGGGTCTGGAAGTCACAGTGATCTACAGAAAACAAATACAAACAAGATGCCTTTGACCACAACATGTTAACTTGTCAGAGACTTAGAGAGAAATATTACCAAGAGGTTTCTTTTAGACAATCTGTTGCAAACTATCAATGTTTAAATCCCAATTTCTCCCCTCCTCTCCAAAAGACGATGACTCATATTGGTTTATGGTTCCAGACAAACACCTTCCCGTACTTAGCCCAAGTGACCACTTTTCATGTGTGAGTGTAGACAGTGCACGTCAGCAGGTTACTTCTGAGCCAAGCCTGTTGCCAATGTCACCTGGTGTCCATAATTTACAGAATGCCGGAATCACTGGGTCGTGAATCTTTAGGAGTAGAAAGCTGATTAATTTTTCTCTTCCCTAACCTAGGAGTGTTGGGGTGAATTGTTCTTTATTTCTTTGTTGATAAAGTGCCAAACATGAATTAATATAATGGAACTTGGTATTGAAGGAGCACTCTGCATATGAAATGAAAGTGGAATTTTCATTTAACTTAGTGTAGGTTGTGGATGCAAATGAGACAATCTCAATATCCATGGAATTGGGTGGGACATATCTTATGAAACTGCAAAGAAAAGCCGTCACTACACTGATCTTAGGAGGACAGTGCCATTCCATCCCGTCTCCCCTCTCCCCAAAGTGGGGCACTTCTGACAATAACAGAAGTAATGCAACATGTTATATAGAATATATATGATTTAAGCTCCTCCAATACTTCAGGTGCTCAGTGCACTGTTTTGAGTGGAACTGAATCCTGCAGACTAGGCAATTTAATCCCTCGGGGCTAAATCGGGGGCAAAAAATAATTAGCCAGGGTTTCCACTTCTCCTGATCGTTATCCAGGGAGTCTTGCTGAAAAGCATCTGCAGACATCAGGTGAGCACAGGAATACATTTGACTAAGACACACCTCACAGTGGAATAGCTTGTGTTTGTGGAACTGTACCACAGCATGAGTCAGAAGGGAGAAAACTAGGGCAAGGGGATAATAATGTACCTAATTTGTACAGTATGTTTGTTAAAATGTGCAATCTACATAAAAATAGTAGTTTGCAAAAACTTTTTGAGAAATTCAACTTAGAAGAATGAATACAGTAGATGGAATTTTCATGCAGCGCTCACCTCACAAAAAGACAGAGCCATCTTATTCTTGCCATCTTGTGTAGAATTCCTCTGGTCTCATCACTGTGTCGCGACACTGCAAATACATTTGTGATCATTTCCTCTACTAGCTATATCTAATTAAATTGTAAACACATGCTAAAAGATTTTGCTAGAAGTACCCAATGGAGGAAATGCAGTCTTACCTCTTGGTGTTTGCAGTTAATTCTATTCTAGGACAGTCTTCTGTGCTTCAGTTGTGTAGGAGGCAGTGACTAGTTCCTGGAAGCTTCTGGGTGGCAGTCGCAGAACCCAATACAGCTGCCATTTGCTCCATCGGTGCCCGCAAAGAGGAAGAAACTTCCCTGATGTTACCATAAATGAGGGTTGTAGACTCCAGAGTCACACCTGCCAGTTGCTGCACATTCTCAGAGTCTGACCTCAGAACCTGTACCTAAGTGTAATGTTCCTCGAACATTCGTCTTTTTAGGCGAATACCCATGAGGTCTGGGTCCCGCAACTCCAAAGCTATAGGCAGCCTTCTCCTCAACCTCGCCCAGGAAGGTGGCACAGCCTTACCCACTGCCCATTTCTCTGGCTCCCTCATGCCCAGGCACTCAATTCCACATCTTCACTTACACTATCTAATTCCCCACAGTGACAGAATCTGAACTGATGTGTGGGAGTGAGAAAGCAGCTGGCAAAGTAGCTGAGCTGGAGGGGATTGAGGCAGAAGAACATGGGGCAGGATCTTGCTCCAGGAACTCCTGTGTGGCCTGGTCCTCATCATCCTCTTTCTAATCATCTTTGATCATCTGACAGTGCACGACCTCCCACTCATCCTTCACCTCTGTTCTCACCAAGCGCTGCTGACTTCCTTTCTCCCAGCCCACAACCTCAAAGTCCTCATCCTTATTTTCCAATCCTACCCTTTCTAAGTGAGCTTCTCCAGTCCACATCCTCCACTCCTCCAACTCCACACTAATGCCCATCTCCCACTTCCTCTGCTCTTCCATCGGAGGCTGCACTTTCAGTCATCATATCCCTGCTCTTTCAAATTCTCCCCCGCAACCACTTTGTCTGGGGATATCTCTATTTTTTCTTCAAAGGTTTCTTCAAAAGGTGACCCTTTGCAACCCCCCTCTGTATTTACCATCTCCTACTCAGCCACCTCATCCCTAATTGTAATGTGCTCAGAGTTGTTTTCTGTAGAAGGATGCTATACGAAGCAAAGCTGTTGTTTTTCACCATTAGACGTCAACTGGCTTACATAGATTGAAATAAAGAAGCAATAAGTATAGACAGATAATGTGGAATTTTCCTTGACTACCTTTGAGAAGCGTGAATAAATTTTGCAAAGCTTTCCCTTAGTTGATTAAATAATCAGAGTGAAGCCCATAATAAGGAAACATGGAATGTGTTAGGTGGAAGAAAGGGGATTGATGTGCCAAATGGTTCATTTGCCTTTCACATTTTTTCTATTCCTTATTTAACTTACTTATTATTTGCTTGCATTGGTATCATGTCTACTTAGTACTGGTACAACAGGAAATGGGTGTACTCATAACATCATCAACTTAGTAATAGGGACAGCTCATCAGTTTTGCAACATCATCTACAGTGAGTTTGCATTTGATAGCTTTTTAGTAGCCTAAGGCCTTTAAATTTGATTTTCTTTTAATACTTATTTCTTATAAAATCCCATTTGTTTCTCTTTAAAGCCTCTAAAGCCCGACAGTCTGGATTTAGAGACTGCTCCATCAGATTGACATATGCAGGGGTATAGTTCCACAGGTACACAGGGGTACAGTTCCACAGGTACACAGGGGTACAGTTCCACAGGTACACAGGGGTACAGTTCCACAGGTTCACAGGGGTACAGTTCCACAGGTACACAGGGGTACAGTTCCACAGGTACACAGGGGTACAGTTCCACAGGGGTACAGTTCCACAGGTACACAGGGGTACAGTTCCACAGGTACACAGGGGTACAGTTCCACAGGTACACAGGGGTACAGTTCCACAGGTTCACAGTGGTACAGTTCCACAGGTACACAGGGGTATAGTTCCACAGGTACACAGGGGTACAGTTCCACAGGTACACAGGGGTACAGTTCCACAGGGGTACAGTTCCACAGGTTCACAGGGGTATAGTTCCACAGGTACACCCTTGCCAATGAGTTTTGGTGTGCTTTTTGACCATGGAGGACATAACTGCTGAACCCAATCCCATCCCTCACCTGACACTGGCATATTTGCTCTTTCCAGCAAGAGTCACTGTACAGCAATCAGACGCTGGCTGATCTTTTATTTCCCTCCCTAGCCTACGTACACTGAGGCAAATCGTAGCACTACCACTGCCCAGGCTGAGAGCAGTTAACTCAGCACTGACCAGCGATTGAACCAGGCACCTTCCTGGCTCAATGCTCTCTTTAAGATATTTAAATGCCACAGTAGATATGTAATTCAGCAGGAAAGGTGGCATCTAACCAGATGGCACATTTATAAAGAAAATCCTCTCTGCTCCAGTTTCTCAGTCCTGATTCCACAAAGCTATAGAATTTTCCACTATTACATCCATAAATAAAGCACGGCCAGAGGCAGTCTGCCATACCTGGACTTGTCATCACCTCTGTGTTCATGTGTTAACAATCACCATGGCTCCCAGCGCAGACTACACCTTAGCAGGGAACCTGGGCGTGTTCACCACTTCAATGTGACTAACAGGTTGTCAGCCACAGTGATTGGAACCCACCCAGGATCATGTCAGGGGAAATTCATCTCCTGAGAGCTTTTCACTCAGAGAGTTCTGTTGTGGTACTGAACTATTTGAATAAATATTTGCTTATAGCTGCTGAATAAATTAAGGAGTTTTTAGCTCCTTAATAAGATATTAATCAAGGTCACTTCTGCCTGTTCCAGTGTTCAGGTGAACAGCAATGAACCATGCCACTATTGAAAAGAGCATCATAAGAACATAAGAACATAAGAATTAGGAGCAGGAGTAGGCCATACGGCCCCTCGAGCCTGCTCCTCCATTCAATAAGATCATGGCTGATCTTTGACCTCAACTCCACTTTCCTGCCCGATCTCCATAGCCCTTGATTCCCCTAGAGTCCAAAAATCTATCTATCTCAGCCTTGAATATACTCAAAGACTCAGCATTCACAGCCCTCTGGGGCAGAGAAGTCCAAAGATTCACAACCCTCTGAGTCAAGAAATTCCTCCTCATCTCAGTCTTAAAA
Source organism: Somniosus microcephalus (assembly GCF_052327205.1). NCBI lineage: Eukaryota > Metazoa > Chordata > Chondrichthyes > Squaliformes > Somniosidae > Somniosus > Somniosus microcephalus. The sequence continues at coordinate 277,974,580 of NC_140989.1, read as the reverse complement.
GGCCAGCCCCTTATCCTGAGACTATGCCCCTAGTTCTAGATTCTCCAGCCAAGGGAAACAATCTCTCAGCATCTACCCTGTCAATCCCCTTCAGAATCTTGTATGTTTCAATTAGATCACCTCTCACTCTTCTAAACTCAAGAGAGTATAGGCCCAATCTACTCAATCTCTCCTCATAGGACAACCCTCTCATTCCAGGGATCAATCTAGTGAACCTTCGTTGTACTGTCTCTAAGGCAAGTATATCCTTCCTTAGATAAGGAGACAAAACCTGTGCACAGTACTCTAAGTGTGGTCTCACCAGAGCCCTGTACAATTGTAGCAAGACTTCCTTACTCTTGTACTCCAACCCCCTTGCAATAAAGGCCAACATGCCATTTGCCTTCCTTATTGCTTACTGTACCTGCATGCTGACTCTCTGGGCTGGATTTTGTCATTGGGGCAGGCTGGGGTCGTGTCATCCACTTTTCGTGTTATCCACTCGATTCCAAATCGATGTGGGAGATTGATGCGATTTTCACATAATTGGGCAATTGAGTTCCAGCGTGTGGGAACCCATGGCCCAATTAGTTTTTTCAGTCTGAAACTCGCCTCCGATGACATCATCATTGCTGCTGCATTTAAGGTCTGCAAGAAGCCTTGCTTCTTACTGCCAACCTTTTGGCCTTTGCAGTGAGAGGGACTTGGAGGCAGAATGAGCAGCGGGAGACCTAAGTCTGCTCCCAGATTTGATGACGTCGCCCTGCAAGCTTTGGTGGAGGGAGCAAGAGCTAGTAAGGAGGTGCTCTTCCCTTCTTCAGGGAGGAAGAGGCCTCCCCAGCAGACGAAGGCTGTGTGGATCTAGGTGGCCCAGGAGGTCAACTCGTTGTCGCTCATCCGCAGAATCTGGCTTCATTGCAGGAAGGTTTCATGACCTTCTGCGCACTGGAAAAGTGAGCATGACTTTGCCATCACCCTCAATCTGATTCCCATTGCCTCTCCTCACCAGCACTCAGCTTTAGCAACCTCTTCCTCCACATCCCACTTAACACTGACATCCCTGCACCCTTACCCATTCCCTCTCTCTCTATGGTCACATTCACCTAACTATTCGACTATGCAGCCCTCACACTCCCTATCACTCTGATGCTATGAAAACAACTTACAAAACACAGGGAGGGCCCTTGGTCTTGCCAACTCGCTCCATCTTTGTCTCCTTCTAAGCATCTATGCTATGGATTCTCTACACTCACTCCTTCATTCTCACTCAAACTCCACTTGTCTCCCTCATTGCAGGAAAAGAGAGCTCACAATAAGAGGGAAAGAGCGAGGACAGGAGGAGGGCCACCCTCAGTAGCCCACCTCACCCCTTGGGAGGAGGCGGTCCTGGAGATAGTGGGATCGAGGACGATGCGCAAGTGGGGGCCGGACAGACGGGTGCATCAGAGAAAGCTGGTGACAGAATCGTTTTTCATTTCTCATTGACATTGCATGAGTCGCTGATAATGATTCTGAAGCTCTAACAGATGGACTTATGATCATCTGCAATATACAATGTGCATGTAACCTTGGCCTCACATCTCTGACTCTTTCCTTTACTCCCCCACAGGACCATCGCAAGCACCCGTCCCCACTATCCAGGAGGAACAGCCTGAGCCTCCAGACTCCTCAGAGGAAGCTGCAACCTCTGAGGGCGCAGCGTCAGCAGAATTCAGCCAACCCAGCACCAGCGCAGACACTCACACCTCGGTGGGACCATCGTGAGATAGAGTACTGTTGTCACCTGGTGTATCACAGCTCACAAGTGAGCATCAGCAGATTGTGGAGACAGGGACAGCAGTGAAGAGTCCTAGTGGGAGGCCAAATGGCCTACTCCTGCTCCTATCTTCTATGTTTCTATGTTTCTAGCTGGAGGGCGCAGGACTCTCCCAGCTCGGCTCAGCTGCATGTCGACCCTCTGCCTCTGGGTCCATCCAGAAGAACAGCGGTGCTGGAACTCCACGAACAGGTGCAGGATTCTCTGGCAGGTTTTGTCTCCAGGGTCGCTGCGAGTGTGGAGCGAATGGAGGAGTCCATCGCGAACATGAGCAGAGCCTTTGTGGAGTCATTGGCGCATGAACGCAGCACCACGGAAAGGATGGCAACCTCCGTGGAAAGGATGGCAACAGTAGACGAGAGGTTGGCTACGTTCATGGAGGAGCTAAGTCGCCAGAGTGTAGAAAACATGGTGAGTGTTCAGAATAGAATGACATCTCTGGAGGAGCGATGGTCAGCTATTGAACAGAGGAACCAGACCTTCATGGAAGTCCTTCTGAGTAGGACTGCCAGTGCAGATACGGGTCCCCATGGCCCCCCTACTTGTGCAGCAAGGTGCTCTCAAGCCACTTGCAAGTGCTGAGGTGGACCTGACCCATGAGAGGGATGTTGGTGGCAGGGAACAGAGGGCAGCATGGTGGCATAGTGGTTAGCACTGTTGCCTCACAGCGCCAGGGACCCGGGTTCGAATCCAGCCTCGGGTGACTGTCTGTGTGGAGTTTGCACATTCTCCCCGTGTTTGCGTGGGTTTCCTCCGGGTGCTCCGGTTTCCTCCCACAGTCCAAAGATGTGCAGGTTAGGTTGATTGGCTATGATAAAATTGACCCTTAGTGTTAGGGGGATTAAATACGTGGGGTTACGGGGATAGGGTGGGATATGTGTTGGTGTAGGGGTTACGGGGATTGGGTGGGATATGTGTCGGTGCAGGCTCGATGGGCCGAGATGGCCTCTATCTGCACTGTGGGGTTTCTGTGATTCTGTGGTTCTGTGAAGTGGGGGCTCCTCTCCAAGCACTCACAGTTCCATGCCACTGCCAAGTCCTCGGTCAGAGCCCTATCAGAGTCCCCACCAAACTGAGATCGGCGTCTCAACCCCTGCACAGCCGCAAGAGCTTGCACTACCCGGTGAGCCCCCGATCCCATGGGTTCGCTGGTTACAGTCCTTTGAAACCTACCTCATTGCTCTTGGACTAGAAAATGTGAGTACAGCACGGAAAAAGGCACTGTTATCCCATTGCTTGGGAGTGGAGGGCCAGCGTGTTCTTGGGACATTTTGCGCAGCAGACTCAATTCAAACGTATGATGTGGCTGTGGCTATGTTAAGCACACACTTCTCTGCCCCACAAAGTGCCCTCCTGCGGCAATTCATTTTTAGACAGCGTCACCAACTCCCCGGCGAGTCGGTGCATCATTACGTGGCTAATTTGAGGGGGTTAGCTAGCTCGTGCAAGTTCGGTACACTACAAGATGAGATGGTGCGTGATCAAGTAATAGAGCACACCAACAACGTGAGAGTGCGTGAAAGACTGTTACTCGAGTCCGACGATCTGTCGTTGTCACAGGCAGTCAACATTGCCTTTCAAGTGGAGTCTGCAGCCGAATGTGCAGCGAAACTAGCACACACCCAGTGACAGCGCCCTCGGCCCCGACAGCTCTGACACGGTAATGCTCGTGCGACGGCAGCAACGCGTGCTACAGCGGCAACAGTGTGGAAACTGCGGATCTCATTCACATGCTACCAGAGCGCAGAATTGCCCCGCGCGCGGCCAAGCCTGTCGCAATTGTGGAAAACAAAATCACTTTGCCAATGTCTGCTGCTCTGCCCCTGTTGCTACAAATGATCACTCTCAGTCCTCAAGCAGTTGGCCTATAATTCACAACGTGAACTCTGGGCCAGTAGTGGCTTTCAAGTCATGCACAATTAATCTGAATGCTGTGTGCATCCCTCTGTTGTTGGATACCGGTGCCAGCGTCTCGCTGCTGAACGTGGACACATTCAAACGCTTTTTCAGCTCCCTGCCACTCTCTGCCCTTTGCGGGTATGGTAATTCGAAAATTGGACTAGTGGGCTCAGTCAACCTCACTGTACGCTATGGAACAAAAGTTTTGCCAGATTTTTGTATTCATGTGGCACGCCAAGGAGCTAACCTGATGGGACTGGTTCTTTTCACTGACCTGGGTTTTTCTCTCTTGGACACAGGCGGGTCTGCGATTCTGCATGTCGCCTCACCGTGGCGCCAAATATGGCCAGGACTCTTCGAGGGTCTGGGCTGCCTGACTGCCTTCACCCACCAGCCCATGGTTGACTCCACTGTTACCCCTGTCATTCAGCCACTACGCCGCATCCCGCTTGCTCTCCGTGACAGGGTCACAGCTGAACTAAAGCGGCTACTGGAAGCTGGCATCATCGAACCAGTTGATGCCACCCCATGGGTCTCCAACCTGGTGGTCGCAACGAAAAAGTCAGGTGGTCTACGCATCTGTGTCGATCTTCGAGCAGTGAATAAGGCCGTAATCCCTGACAAATATCCATTGCCCACGTCAGAGGAACTCACAGCGCAGTTCTATGGTTCCATCCTTTTCTCGAAACTGGACCTTCGACAGGGCTATCTACAGGTTCCCCTCCACCCCAGCAGCAGGGACCTCACTGCTTTTGTGACACATGCTGGCATCTTTCGGTACACCAGGATGCCATTTGGACTTAGCTCTGCACCCAACTGCTTCCAAAAGGTGATGTCCTCTGTGCTCGCGGGCATTCCTGGGGTGGCCATCTACCTGGGTGACATCGTCGTGCATGGGCCCTCGACCTCCACTCATGACGAACGCCTTCACAGAGTTTTCACGGCTCTAGCAAAACACAAGCTCACACTGAATGGTGAAAAGTGTGTCTTTGCTGTTTCAGAGATCGAATTTGTGGGGTTTTGGTTGTCGGCTGACGGTATATCCCCACTCCAGTCAAACGTGGATGCCATTCACAGCATCCCAGAACCCAGCTCTGCAGCACAGGTTGCCTCCTTCCTTGGCATGACTGGGTACTACCTGAAGTTTTTGCCCCAGTACTCAGCCACCACAGCCCCACTGCGCCAGCTCCTGCGAAAGGATGAGCCCTGGGTGTGGTCACAAGCCTGTACGGAAGCTGTTTGCCTCCTCAAATCGCAGCTTGAAATAAAGAATAGATTTGCCTTTCTAATCTAGGCTTTATTAACTTAAAAATCCTGTAGCACATCTTCAACACCCAGTCCCAACTAAAGGCTGGAAAGTACTGAATTTAAGATGGCCACCACAAATCACATGACATCAACTACCAATGAGATTACAACATATATCCCGAGGCAGGAAACAAACAACCAATCACAATACTTCTTACTAAACATAAAGAATAATCACCACATTCACCCCTCCTTTTAAAATATACTCCAACCTAAATAACCTTTACAATTTATAATTAATTATTTACAACTAAAACTATGCACAGACAAAATAAAACTATTCAACATGACACAATACTAAGTGAGCAACAACAAATAGTAACATTGCACATAAGTATTAAATATCTCTCAACTAAAACAATATAATATAATATTTCAACAATTTTAAAACATTACTATCAATTTAAAAGTCCATTTTCAATCGGTCGACCGGATATCTTGTTCGTGTCGACCTTCTTAACCTTGGTGAAATTCCTTGCCCTCCAACACCAGGAGACACAGAAGTATCTTCTGCCGGAAGGCTATCCATATCCCGATTTTCAACGGTTTCCGGATTAGAAATCCCATCAGGAGGTAAACTGGGACGGTCATGAACATCCATCGAGGGCTGACTAATAGAAGTATAATTATCTGCAGTCGGATTGGAAATATTCGTAGTATCTGTAACAGCATCCACATTATCTGAATCATGACTATTGTTAATATCCTCAGAAGAGGGCTGGCCACCACAAGGAGCCAAGTCTTTAATTGAAACAGTATTTTCTTTCCCATCTTGGAATCGAATATGAGCATATTGGGAATTTGCCTCCAACAGCTCCACCTCCTCCACTAAAGGATCATATTTTGACAATCTAACATGGCGTCGAAGCAGCACAGGTCCCTGCATAGTAAGCCATGAAGGTACCGAATATCCCATAGTAGATCTCCGCGGATAGTTAAAGAGCCTTTCATGGGGGGTCACATTAGTAGCCGTTGAAAGCAATGATCTAATGGAATGCAGGGCATCAGGCAGTACCATTTCCCACTGTGTATTCTTAAGGTTCCGGGATGTCAAAGCCAACATAACTGCCTTCCAGATCACCCCATTGTATCGTTCGCACTGTCCATTACCCTGGGGATTATACGGGGTAGTTCTACTAGTAGAAATTCCCCGACTCTGAAGGTATTCCTTCAACTGGGAAGACATAAAAGAACTTCCCTGATCCGAATGGATATACGCAGGCATCCCAAAGATGACAAAAAGTTGAGTCAGGCATTTGATAACTGTAGCAGCTGATACATCTGCACAAGGAAAAGCAAAAGGGAACCTTGAAAACTCATCCACAACAGTAAATATATATCGGTTTTGAGTAGTTGAAGGAAGAGGCCCCTTAAAATCGATGCTCAAATGTTCAAAAGGAGAAGTAGCCTTTATAAGATGAGCTCGTTGAGGCTTAAAGAAATTCGGTTTACACCGAGCACAGATAGAACATGATGAAGTCATCCGCTTGACGTCTTCAACTGAAAAGGGCAAATTCTTACTGCGTACGAAGTGTATCATCCTCGTAACCCCAGGATGGCATAAGGCATTGTGAAGATTAATAAGCGTATCTCCGTGAATCACAGAACAATAAGCCCTCGACAGCGCATCAGCAGCAACATTATCCTTCCCCGGACGATAAACTATATCAAAATGGTAACATGCCAACTCAATCCTCCACCTCATTATTTTATCATTCTTAATCTTTCCAAAATGTTTGACATCAAACATAAAGGACACAGACTTTTGATCAGTTACCAACGTAAAATGTCGCCCCGATAAATAATGTCTCCATTTACGCAGTGCTTCTACTATTGCATACGCCTCTTTCTCTATTGAAGAATGCCTTTTTTCACTATTGTTCAAGGTACGTGAGAAAAAGGCCACAGGTCTTCCATTTTGGTTCAGAGTAGCCCCAATTGCAAAATCAGAAGCGTCCGTCTCAATCACAAAAGGAACCTGCTCATCAATAGAATGCACAACTGCTCCAAGGATATCCTTTTTAAAATTATCAAAACACATCCTGGCCTCCCATGATAGAGGATATGTCGTAACCCGAATAAGAGGCTGGATCTTCTGTGAAAAATTTGCAATTCAATTAGAATAGTAAGAAAACAGTCCAACAACTCGTTGCAAAGCCTTAGAATTAGTAGGACAGGGTAAATCAATCAATGGTCGCAGACGTTCTGGGTCTGGTTTAATCTTGTTTCCCGAGATAATATACCCCAGTAGATTTACCTCAGTGGTCGAAAAGGTACACTTCTCTTTATTGAAAGTTAAACTAACTTTTTCCGCAGCTTGAAGGAATCTTTCTAAATTAGAATCATGCTCCACCCTTGATTTGCCACACACCGTGATGTCATCTAAGTATGAAAAGGTGTCAGAGAGAGAGTTATCACTTATAAAAGCATCCATTGCCCGTTGAAAACAAGCAACACCATTAGTAACACCAAATGGTATTCGGCAAAACTGATACAGCTTTCCACCAGCCTCAAAGGCCGTATATGGTTGATCCTTCTTAACAATAGGAATCTGATGATAAGCACTCTTTAGGTCAATAGTGCTAAAAACCTTATACTGAGATACTTTATTGATAAGCTCATCAATCTTAGGCAAAGGGTACACATCTAATTGAGTATACCTATTAATAGTTTGGGAATAGTCTATCACCATTCGTTTCTTATGTCTCTCGTTAGTCGTGACAACTACCTGTGCCCGCCAAGGCGAACAACTAGGTTCAATGATTCCTTCCAATAAGAGACGTTGAACTTCAGAATTAATAAATTCTCTATCCTGACTGCTATACCTTCTTGACTTGGTAGCAATTGGCTTACAATCCGGCATCAAATTGGAAAAAAGTGATAATGGAGAAATGGATAAAGAGGTTAATCCACAAATAGATAAAGGTGGCTTAGTCCCTCCAAATGAAAGATTGAGAGACTCGTGTAACTGAAGCACATCATGACCAATCAAAATATCCGCACAGAGATTAGGCAAAACAGATAGGCGTATATCAGTATATGTATTACCTAGAAGAATCAATTTCACAAGGCAACAATCAGCTACTTGTGAAGTGAGAGTCGTCTGAGCCATACACACCTGATAGGAAACAGGCGAAATTTTCAAATGCTTCTCCTTTGCAAACTGAAGACTTATAAAACTCTCGGTACTGCCCGTATCTATAAGGGCCTTCACTTCCAACCCATTAACTTGGGCCGTAACTATAGCTTTGTTTAGGCCATGAGCAAATGCAGCAGAAATTGATGCAATAAACGCCCTATCTAAAGGCTGAATAGTCACAGAGGAGGTAATTGAACCTGATGATTTACACACACGTGCGTAATGACCTCTCTTGCCGCATTTACTACACACAGCCTCCCGAGCAGGACACTTCAGACGAGGGTGCCGGACATTCCCACAAAAATAACACTTCTGAATCCTAGAGGCAACAGCCGCTGAAGTAGAAACTGTTTCAGAATCTAGTAAACCACTCCTATTAAGTCCACATAATTCCTTTTCATCCGGAACTGCCGAAACCACAGTCACAGGCCGATTAAAAAGAGCATAAGAATCCGAACTTCTCTGAGCCACATCCAATGTAGAAGCTTGCTCAAAAGCACTCTTAAGATCCAAAGTCTTATTTTCTAACAACCGCTGACGAATTGATCTAGACAATAATCCATTAATAAAAGCATCCCGTACCGATTCTTCCTTATATTCTTCAGCCGTCACGGCCTTATAATTACAGTTAAGACTAAGGCACCGAAGTGCTTGTAAATAAGTATCCAAAGATTCTCCCACCTGCTGCCTACGGGCAGATAGAAGGTGACGTGCAAATACCTCATTCTTTGGTTGAACAAAAATCTTTTCCAATGTAGAAATAGCCACTTCGTAAGTTTTACAGTCCAAAATATACTTATACACATCCGGAGCAATGTAGTTGATCAGCATATTCAGCTTATTTAGAGACTCTTGATCCAACACGCCCAAAAAGTTTTTAAATGTACAATACCAGTGTTTCCATTTATCATCCACTCCTGCAGAATTAGGGTCAGCATTGAATCGTTCTGGTTGAAGATATCGCTCCATTCTGACATAAAGTTAATAAATTGAAATAAAGAATAGATTTGCCTTTCTAATCTAGGCTTTATTAACTTAAAAATCCTGTAGCACATCTTCAACACCCAGTCCCAACTAAAGGCTGGAAAGAACTGAATTTAAGATGGCCACCACAAATCACATGACATCAACTACCAATGAGATTACAGCATATATCCCAAGGCAGGAAACAAACAACCAATCACAATATTTCTTACTAAACATAAAGAATAATCACCACACAGCTCACGTCGCCTCCAGTGTTGGCTCACTTTGACGTCGCCAGCCCCACCCTCGTCACCTGCGACGCATCCGCTGCAGCTGTGGGGGCGGTGTTATCGCAGATACAGAATGGAGTGGAGAAACCAATCGCCTTTGCCTCCCGAGCCCTTAGCCCCACTGAACAGAAGCACTCAGTAGGCGAGCGTGAGGCGCTGGCGTGTGTCTGGGCATGTGAGCGGTGGCACCTGTACACGTATGGCCGTGCCTTCACCCTGCGAACCGATCACCAGGCTCTCACTGCCCTGCTGTCGACATCCGGCACGGGCCACAGACCACTGCGTCTACACCGCTGGTCTGACCGCCTCCGCCAATACAATTTCAGTCTCCAGTTCACACCAGGATGTGACAATGTTGTTGCAGATCTGCTCTCCCGCACTGTCTCTGCCCCAGCCCCACTCGTCGGGTCTGAACATGTGTAACAGGATATCGTCCAGATGCTGCACACGCCTCTCCAAACCACAGTCTCTCTCCAGGAGCTCAAAGAGGCCTCTGAACAGGATCCGGCCCTCTCCCAGCTGTGCACCTTCATCAGAGATGGCTGGCCTTGCAAGGTGCCTGAGGAACTGTCTGCCTACTCCAGAGTTAAAGAGGTGCTCTCCTGCTGGAATGACTCCTGCGTTGCACGTGGGCCCTGCACTGTGGTCCCAAGTGCCCTTCGTGCGCGTGTTTTATCCATGGCACACGAGGGCCACTTGGGCACAGTGAAGCTCAAACAACGATGCTGAGACCTAGTGTGGTGGCCGGGTATCGACAGGGAAATCGAGGCCCTGGTCAAGGACTGTGCAGCCTGCCTTGTAAGTGGCAAGACTGGCCACCAAGCTCCTCCACCCCTGCAACCCCTTGCCTGGCCCTCTCAGCCCTGGGAGCACCTGCAGCTGGACATCTGCGGGGAGATCCATGGTGTCCCCCACCATCAACGGTTCCTAGTGGTGACCTATGACCTGCACTCAAAATGGCCAGCGGTCACTGCCGTGGGCTCCATCACCTCTCGGGTCATCATCGATATCCTTGAGTCCCTCTTCTCCCGCTGGGGGCATCCAAAGGCCATCACCACTGTGATAAATCCATGTAGTGAGACAAGGACTCGAAGAGGCGAGGTATTAGGATTAATAAGAGTACTTTATTAAACGACTGCGAAACAACCAGGCAGGCTTGCATCCAGGCATTGCACCTTTGCTGACCTTGACAGGAAGCAAACCTCTGACCTTAACAGGAAACAAACCTCTGACCTTAGCAGCAGCATTGGCTACAGCACCACCTGGTGGATAACCTTAATCATAACATCCCAGATTACTATATCCCTCCCCCCTTAAGATTTCAGTATGAATTTCTTAACAAACAACCATTCCTGAGGGTCACATAAGGAGTCTCCATTCATCATGTTCCATACTTGACGAATCTAACAGTTCAGTATCAATCTCTCTGGTGGCTTGCGAGTCCTTTGTGAATGTCTAACAGTAAAGTCCCTGATTGTTTGTGGTGAAGCCACCAGCTGTTCCTGAGCAGTGCTCAGAGTACCTGACTCTGTAATGATGGTTTCCTCTTGACGAATAGGTTTCTGTGGAATTGTCTCCGTCCCTGGTGGTGGCACCACAGATGCACTTGGATAACTGGGGGCAACCCTGTCTTCAGTCATTGCATCTGGAACCTTCATTTCAATTTCCCTTGTCTGGGAAGTATCTGATCTACATGTCTGCATACTACCCTACCATCTCCCAACATGACCTTGTATGGTACTGGACCTGTCATTGAGTCGATGAAGCCAGGAATCCACTTTGGTCCATAACTGAAATTCCTGGTAAGGACCGCATCTCCTTCTCCAAAACTTCGGCTCTTTGTTCTTTTGTCATGGTTCTCTTTTTGTTTGTTTTGTCTGTTCTCCATTTTCCTTTTTAGGTCTGGGTGGACAAGGTCAAGAGTGGAGCGTAGTCTACGACCTAATAACATCTCAGCAGGAGGGAGTCCTGTGGTGGATTGAGGTGTTATTCTGTAGCTGAACAGAACCCGTGACACTTTGGCTTCTAAACTCCCTTCTGCACATTTTCCATCATCTCCTTAAATGTTTGTACGGCTCTCTCCGCAAGTCCATTCGAGGACGGATAATATGGAGCCGAGGTCACCTGCACTATGCCATTTTTTCTCAAGAACTCTTTTGTCTCTGTACTCACAAAACAAGTGGCATTGTCACTCACCGCGATCTCTGGTAGCCCTTGATTACTGAAGCTCCGACACAGGCAGTCTATAGTAGTAGTGGCGGAAGCAGAATTTACAAGATAAACATCCATCCATTTGGAATGTGCATCAATGATTATGAGGAACATCTTCCCCATGAATGGACCCGCATAATCTAAGTGCAATCTTCTCCATGGTTTATCTGGCCACTCCCAGGGGTGGAGAGGAGCCGCTGCTGGTGCCTTCCGGTGTTCCTGACAAGTGCTGCATGTCTTGACTAGATTTTCTATCTCCTCATCTAGCTTTGGCCACCACAAGTAACTCCTAGCCAAGGCTTTCATACGCAAGACCCCAGGATGACACTGATGTAGTTGCTCTAGGATAGACTGTCGTGCTGGCTGTGGAATAATCACTTGTGCTCCCCACAACACGCAACCATCCTGCACACTCAGCTCTGTTTTCCTGACACTGTAGGGTGTGAAGTCAGCCCCTTCCAGATGCTGTGGCCATCCCCTCACCACATATTCTCGAACTCTAGACAGTACTGGATCTTTACCTGTCCATGTTCTTACTTGCTCTGCAGTCACAAGTGCCGTGTCAGTGTCCTCCAACATCAAAACTCTGTCCTCTGGAGCTGCTCGGATAGGTGTGCCTGGCAGTGGAAGATGGCTCAAGGCATCTGCGTTCCCATGGTACTTGCCCGCCTTGTAGACGACGACATACTCATATGCCCGCAACGTCACTGCCCACCTCTGGATCCAGTGTGACACCATCTGTGGAACTGCTTTCTCTCTCTTTTCAATGAAATGAAGAGGTTTATGATCGGTGCATATGGTGAACTTCCTGCCATATATGTATTTGTGGAACCTCTGTAACCCAAACATTACTGCTAACCCCTCTTTGTCTAACTGGGAATAGTTTTTTCCGCTGGTGTTAGAGTTCAGGACATAAACCCTATTGGTCTTTCAGTTCCATCTTCCATGCAGTGTGAAAGAACTGCCCCCACCCTGTAAGGTGAGGTATCACAAGAGAGAATGATGTCTTTCTCTGCATTGTAGTGAACCAGCACATCCAATGACAGCATCAGTTTCTTGGACTGTTCAAATGAAACCACCTGCTCATCTCCCCACTGCAACTGTGTCTCCTTGCGCAGTAGTTTGTGAAGAGGTGCTAACACAGTTGACAAGTTTGGTAAAAACCTGTTATAATAGTTCAGCAGTCCCAGGTAAGCTTTTAACTCAGCCACATTTGTAGGAGCAGGGGTGTCCTGCAGTGCTTGTACCTTCTCCTTGAGTGGATGCAGCCCGGTGGTGTCCACTCTGTGTCCCAGGAACACTGCCTCATTCCCCAGGAAAGTGCACTTACTCCTCTTGAGCCGGAACCCTGCCCTCTCCAATCTCTGTCGTACCTCTCTCAGAGTGCTCAGATGCTCCTGGTCAGTTCTACCCGTCACCAGAATGTCATCCAGATAGAGGGAAACATTTGGAATCCCTTGCAGTACACCTTCGATTGTCCTCTGGAAGATAGCTGGACTAGATGAGACACCAAACGGTAAGCGGTTATATGTAAACAAGCCCTTGTGTGCATTTATGGTGAGATACTTCTTTGATTCGTCATCCAGTGTAATCTGCAAGTAGGCATGACTCATATCCAACTTTGTGAATTTCTTTCCTCCAGCCAGGTTTGCAAAGAGATCCTTTGCTTTGGGAATCGGATACTGCTCTAGTTTGGACAGCCGATTGACTGTCAATTTATAGTCTCCACAGAGTCTTACCGAATTGTCCGGTTTTAAAACAGATACTATGGGAGCTGACCATTCCGAACATTTCACTGGCTCCAGTATGTTCTCTCTCAATAGGCGGTCAAGCTCAGCCTCTACCTTTGGCTTCATGGCATAAGGCACAGGTCGTTGCTTAAAAAACCTTGGCGGTGCCTCCTTGTCTACATAAATCTTAGCTGGGGGGCCATTAAATGCGCCAAGTTCCTCCTTGAACACATTCTCATGTTCACTCAAGACTTCTTGCAAAGTCAACTGGTTGCCCGCATCTATTTGATGTACTGCTCCCCAGTCTAATTTAAGTTCTTTTATCCTGCCCCGACCGAACAGGTTTGGTCCAGTACCCAATACTATAACTACAGGTAGCTGTTCCACTGTGTCCCTGTGTTGCACAGTTACCTTAGCTGTACCTAATGTTGCTACTCATTCACCTGTATATGTTTTAAGATGCAGGGAGCAAGGCTTTAACTCTGGAACTTTTGCACGGTTCCACAATTTTGAGTACTCTGCCTTGTTCATTATAGTCATGCCGCATCCTGTATCCACTTCAAAGTTCACCTTAGAGTCATTTACTGTCAGTTGCAATGTGATAGGAGCCACTTTTGGAATGTTCTCTAACATGCTATACATTATGAACATGTCCTCTTCTTCCTCAGCTTCCCCGCTGATGTGGTGTGCTCCATGTTTTTTCACTTCTCTCCCTTGGTTTTGCTGTCCTCCCGCTTTTGGTTTGGATTCCTCCACAGGTGATTTCGTCCTGCAAGCTCATTTTATGTGTCCTTGTTTCCCACACTTGTAGCACTTTACCTCCAGAAACCGGCATTCACTCGCCAGGTGATCGCCCTTGCATCTATAACATGCCATCACATGCTCACGTTGTGGTTTCTGACGCATGTTCAACTTGTGCACAACAACCTGACCTGCAACTTGCGTAGCATTAGCCCTGTCTGAACCCTGTATTTCTTTTACATCTCGGTTCACTGTCTCTATGGCTTGAGCAAGTTCCAATGCTTTTTCATAAGTAAGCCCAGTCTCGGATAATAATCTACGTTGCATTCAGTCGTCCATAATTCCGCAAACTAGCCTATCTCGCAGCATTTCCTTTAGGTTGTTCCCATAATTGCAATCTTGTGCTAATTTGCGCAACACTGCTACACAGTCCATTACGCTCTCTTCCTCTTTCCTGTTCCTTGAATTAAACTTGAACCGTTGTACAATCTCACTAGGCTTAGGGTTGAAATGTTCTTTTAGCAAAGCCACTAATTCAACAAATGATTTGTCTCCAGGCTTTTCAGGACAGAGCAGATTCTTCATCAAACTGTAGGTTTGGCTTCCCACTGAACTAAGCAGAATGGTTTTCCATTTTCCGGCATCATTTATTTCATTTGCTTCGAAAAAATAACCCAACACTTCACAGTATTCCTCCCAGGATTGTGCTTGACTATCAAAAGCGGAAACCGTTCCTACCATGGCAGCCATGCTCTCTTCCAACTGGTAGCTAACTGCAGCTCGTGATTTTGTTGTTTAAACGTCCTGGCAGACTTCTCTTCTTTATCCAGGGTCCTGTTTTACCTCATCGCCAAATGTGATAAATCCATGTAGTGAGACAAGGACTCGAAGAGGCGATATCGTTGAATTAGCACGAGTACCTTATAAACAAACACAATAACAAACATCATGCCTGCATCCTGGCATTTCACCTTTGCTGACCTTGACAGGAAGCAAACCTCTGACCTTAGTAGCTGCATTGCCTACAGCACCACCTGGTGGATAAACTTAATCATAACATCCCAGATTACTATAGAGACAGTTTCACCCAGTGGGTGCACAGAACGAGAATAAGACAGTCTCACCCTGTGGGTTAAGAGAGAGAGTGAGAGATAGTCTCACCCTGTGGGTGCAGAGAGAGAGAGAGAGAGAGACAGTCTCACCCTGTGGGTGCAGAGAGAGAGAGAGAGAGAGACAGTCTCACGCTATGCGTGCAGAGAGAGAGAGACAGACAGTCTCACCCTGTGGGTGCAGAGAGAGAGAGAGACAGTCTCACCCTGTGGGTGCAGAGAGCGAGAGAGACAGTCTCACCCTGTGGGTGCAGAGAGAGAGAGAGAGACAGTCTCACCCTGTGGGTGCAGAGTGAGAGAGAGAGAGACAGTCTCACCCTGTGGGTGCAGAGAGAGAGAGAGACAGTCTCACCCTGTGGGTGCAGAGAGAGAGAGAGACAGTCTCACCCTGTGGGTGCAGAGAGAGAGAGAGAGAGACACACAGTCTCACCCTGTGGGTGCAGAGAGAGACAGTCTCACCCTGTGGGTGCAGAGAGAGAGAGACACACTCACCCTGTGGGTGCAGAGAGAGCGAGAGAGAGAGAGACAGTCTCACCCTGTGGGTGCAGAGAGAGAGAGAGAGAGAGAGACAGTCTCACCCTGTGGGTGCAGAGAGAGAGAGAGAGACACTCAGTCTCACCCTGTGGGTTCAGAGAGAGAGAGCGAGAGAGACAGTCTCACCCTGTGGGTGCAGAGAGAGAGAGACAGTCTCACCCTGTGGGTGCAGAGAGAGAGAGAGAGACAGTCTCACCATGTGGGTGCAGAGAGAGAGAGAGAGAGAGAGAGACAGTCTCACCCTGTGGGTGCAGAAAGAGAGAGAGAGACAGTCTCACCCTGTGTGTGCAGAGAGAGAGAGAGAGAGAGACAGTCTCACCCTGTGGGTGCAGAGAGAGAGAGAGAGAGATAGTCTCACCCTGTGGGTGCAGAGAGAGAGAGAGAGAGAGCGAGAGAGAGACAGTCTCAACCTGTGGGTGCAGAGAGAGAGAGAGAGACAGTCTCACCCTGTGGGTGCAGAGAGACAGAGAGAGAGAGAGACAGTCTCACCCTGTGGGTGCAGAGAGAGAGAGAGAGAGACAGTCTCACCCTGTGGGTGCAGAGCGAGAGAGAGAGAGACAGTCTCACCCTGTGGGTGCAGAGAGAGAGAGAGAGAGACAGTCGCACCCTGTGGGTGCAGAGAGAGAGAGAGAGAGACAGTCTCAACTGATGGGTGCAGAGAGAGAGACAGAGACAGTCTCACCCTGTGGGTGCAGAGAGAGAGAGAGAGTCTCGCCCTGTGGGTGCAGAGAGAGAGAGACAGTCTCACCCTGTGGGTGCAGAGAGAGAGAGAGAGACAGTCTCACCCTGTGGGTGCAGAGAGAGAGAGAGATACAGGCTCACCCTGTGAGTGCAGAGAGAGAGGGAGAGACAGTCTCACCCTGTGGGTGCAGAGAGAGAGAGAGAGAGAGAGAGACAGTCTCACCCTGTGGGTGCAGAGAGAGAGAGAGAGACAGTCTCACCCTGTGGGTGCAGAGAGAGAGAGAGAGAGACAGTCAGTCTCACCCTGTGGGTTCAGAGAGAGAGAGAGAGAGAGAGACAGTCTCACCCTGTGGGTGCAGAGAGAGAGAGAGAGACAGTCTCACCCTGTGTGTGCAGAGAGAGAGAGACAGTCTAACCCTGTGGGTGCAGAGAGAGAGACAGTCTCACCCTGTGGGTGCAGAGAGAGAGAGAGAGAGAGACAGTCTCACCCTGTGGGTGCAGAGAGAGACTGAGACAGTCTCACCCTGTGGGTGCAGAAAGAGAGAGAGAGAGAGAGAGAGAGTCTCACCCTGTGGGTGCAGAGAGAGAGAGAGAGAGACAGTCTCAACTGGTGGGTGCAGAGAGAGAGAGAGAGAGACAGAGACAGTCTCACACTGTGGGTGCAGAGAGAGAGAGAGGGTCTCGCCCTGTGGGTGCAGAGAGAGAGAGAGAGACAGTCTCACCCTGTGGGTGCAGAGAGAGAGAGAGAGAGACAGTCTTACCCTGTGCTTGCAGAGAGACAGAGAGAGAGAGCTACACTAAATGGGAAAAACACACAATAGAAGCCCTACATGCAGAATTCTGCCGAAGCATCCTTCGCACCTAAAGAAAAACGCCAACAAATGCATGCAGAGCCGAACTAGGCAGATACCCACTGATAATAAACATCCAAAAACGAGCACTAAACTTCCTAAATCACCTCAAATCTAGCTCCCCAGACACCCTTCATTTCAAAGCCTTTCAGACCCAAGAGCTAAACCCAGAAAAGAGTCCCCTGAGTCAGCTGCTACTGAAACTAAGTACTCAGCCGGACCCTGACCAGCCCCAGACCAACACAGCCGTCCAAACACCAATCCGAGTGAACCAAATCATTAAAAAATGCAAAGAAACCTACCTGGAACATTGGAACAAAATAACCGAAAGCCAAAGCAGATTAGAATGTTACCGGGCCCTAAAAAGAGAATATAAACTGGCAGACTACCTCACGACCATCAGAGACACAAAACAGAGACAGACCCTCACCAGGTACAGACTAAGCGACCACCAACTGGAAATTGAAAAAGGCAGATACAAGAAATCCTGGCAGCCTAGAGAGAATAGAATATGCGATCAATGTCTGGCCGGCGAGGTTGAAACAGAGATGCATTTCCTCCTAAAATGCGAAAAATTCAACACATCAAGAAACATATTATTCAACAAGCTAAGCCAAACAACCCCAGATTTCAAGGAATTGGATGACCTGTCAAAATTGAGATTAGTCCTAGGAGAAGGAGACAGACCATACCTAGGGGCCAAATATGTAACAACATGTCACAACCTGAGGACTGTTTAAAATTAAGACTGTTTAAAATTAATATTGAACGTACCAAATGAAGTACAAAGACTGTTTAAAATTAATATTGTTTAAAAGTAATATTGTATGTACCCAACAAATGTCAAATCGATTGACACCTACAGAATGTTGGAAAACTGTACCTTTTTGCTATGTAAGCTTTGGCAATATGGTTCTCTGTAAACTTTCATGCCAATAAAGCATTTGAACTGAACTGAACTGATTAGTCCTGGGAGAAGGAGACAGACCATACCTTGGGGCCAAATATGTAACAACATGTCACAACCTGAGGACTGTTTAAAATTAAGACTGTTTAAAATTAATATTGAAAGTACCAAATGAAGTACAAAGACTGTTTAAAATTAATATTGTTTAAAAGTAATATTGTATGACCCTGTGGGTGCAGAGAGAGAGAGAGAGACAGTCTCACCCTATGGGTGCAGAGAGAGAGAGAGAGAGACAGTCTCACCCTGTGTGTGCAGAGAGAGAGAGAGACAGTCTCACCCTGTGGGTGCAGAGAGAGAGAGAGAGAGAGACAGTCTCACCCTGTGGGTGCAGAGAGAGAGAGAGAGAGACAGTCTCACCCTGTGGGTGCAGAGAGAGAGAGAGAGAGAGACAGTCTCACCCTGTGGGTGCAGAGAGAGAGCGAGAGACAGTCATTCTCACCCTGTGGGTTCAGAGAGAGAGAGAGAGAGAGACAGTCTCACCCTGTGGGTGCAGAGAGAGAGACAGACAGTCTCACCCTGTGGGTGCAGAGAGAGAGAGAGAGAGACAGTCTCACCATGTGGGTGTAGAGAGAGAGAGAGAGAGAGACAGTCTCACCCTGTGGGTGCAGAGAGAGAGAGAGAGAGAGAGAGACAGTCTCACCCTGTGGGTGCAGAGAGAGAGAGATAAACCAAATAAATGTGTACCTTAAACTTTCTGCCCAAACTACAGACACAAAAAAGGAACACAGTAAGCTACATAAAATAAACCAGACATACAGATGGGCCCCAGACAGTGGAGATAAATTCATCACAGCACTAAATTCACCTGATCTCACAAGTAAAATTTCAAAATTTAAAGAAAATCTATATGAGATCACCAGAGATGGTGTAAACACGGCCATAGAGGATATAAATATGATCTTCCATGAGGCAGCTGTAAAAGCCGACCTCGTGAAACAGAAGAGGAAGCATCACAAAAGACAAAATAAAAATATGAAATGGTTTGACCACGAATGCAAAAATGCCAGAAAAGACCTGAGAAAAATATCAAACCAAAAGCATCGGCAACCAAACAATCCGGACCTACGTACTAGATACAATGAAACCCTCAAAAGATATAAACACACCATTAGGAACAAAACACAAAACTATACCCACAAAATACTCGAAGAAATTGAAAACTCCACCAATCCAAAACAATTCTGGGAAATGTGGAATAACCTGAGTACAACACAATTGCAAGCATTACCAATCCAAGATGGCGACATCTGGAGAACACATTTTGAAAACCTCTACAAAGACATCCCAAAAAACAAAACAAACCCAAGTCAACATCAGGTCACAGAAAAACTCCACACATTAGAAGCAACAATTAAAGACAACCAAAACCCTCTAGACTCCCCAATCACATGGAAAGAACTGGCCACAAAAACAAAATCTCTCCACCTAAAGAAAGCCTGTGGCCCAGACAACATCAAAAATGAAATGCTAAAGTTCAGCAATATGGAGATGCAGGGTGCGATACTCAAACTATTCAACATCATATTACGCTCAGGCTGTTTTCCCGATATCTGGTGCCAAGGACTAATCTCCCCCATATATAAAAGTGGAAACAAATCAGACCCAAATAACTACCGCGGCATCTGTGTCAACAGTTGTCTAGGGAAGTTATTCTGCAGTATTCTAAATAGTAGATTACTTGATTTTCTTAACAAACATAATATCCTCAGAAAAAACCAAATAGGCTTTCTTCCAAAACACCGCACCGCCGACCATATCTATACCCTTCACACCCTCATTGAAAAACATAAACACCAAACAAAAAATGGGGAAATATTCGCCTGTTTCATCGACTTCAAGAAAGCCTTTGACTCTATATGGCACGAAGGGCTCTATTATAAACTTCTTCAGTGTGGAATAGGGGGCAAAGTCTATGACCTTATTAAATCAATGTATCTGAAAAACAAATGCGGGGTCAAAATTGGAGACAAACGCACCGATTTCTTCACCCAGAGAAGAGGCGTCCGGCAGGGCTGCAATTTGAGCCCGACCCTGTTCAACATATACATAAATGAATTAGCAGACATGCTGGAGCAAAGCGAGTCACCAGGTCTCCGTCTCCTGGATGGAGAAGTGAAGTCCCTGTTCTATGCGGACGACCTGGTTCTGCTGTCTCCCACAGAACAGGGATTACAGCAACAACTAGACCTACTCGACAAATACTGCCAAAATTGGGCTCTAACAGTAAATCTAAAGATAACCAACATCATGATTTTTCAGAAAAGACCCAGATGTCAGGAAAACAAATACCAGTTTACCCTCAGTGATACCACTATAGGACACACTATGAGCTACACCTACCTTGGTCTAACTATTACAGCATCAGGGAGCTTCAGCATAGCAGTGAATGCACTAAAAGAAAAAGCCCGAAGAGCCCTATATGCAATAAAAAGAAAATTCTACAACATCCAAATCCCAATCAAAATCTGGCTCAAAATTTTTGACAGCATAATCCTGCCCATTGCACTGTACGGTAGTGAAGTATGGGGCCCGCTAAATCACCAAAGCTACACTAAATGGGAAAAACACACAATAGAAGCCCTACATGCAGAATTCTGCCGAAGCATCCTTCGCACCCAAAGAAAAACGCCAACAAATGCATGCAGAGCCGAACTAGGCAGATACCCACTGATAATAAACATCCAAAAACGAGCACTAAACTTCCTAAATCACCTCAAATCTAGCTCCCCAGACACCCTTCATTTCAAAGCCTTTCAGACCCAAGAGCTAAACCCAGAAAAGAGTCCCCTGAGTCAGCTGCTACTGAAACTAAGTACTCAGCCGGACCCTGACCAGCCCCAGACCAACACAGCCGTCCAAACACCAATCCGAGTGAACCAAATCATTAAAAAATGCAAAGAAACCTACCTGGAACATTGGAACAAAATAACCGAAAGCCAAAGCAGATTAGAATGTTACCGGGCCCTAAAAAGAGAATATAAACTGGCAGACTACCTCACGACCATCAGAGACACAAAACAGAGACAGACCCTCACCAGGTACAGACTAAGCGACCACCAACTGGAAATTGAAAAAGGCAGATACAAGAAATCCTGGCAGCCTAGAGAGAATAGAATATGCGATCAATGTCTGGCTGGCGAGGTTGAAACAGAAATGCATTTCCTCCTAAAATGCGAAAAATTCAACACATCAAGAAACATATTATTCAACAAGCTAAGCCAAACAACCCCAGATTTCAAGGAATTGGATGATCTGTCAAAATTGAGATTAGTCCTAGGAGAAGGAGACAGACCATACCTTGGGGCTAAATATGTAACAACATGTCACAACCTGAGGACTGTTTAAAAGTAAGACTGTTTAAAATTAATATTGAACGTACCAAATGAAGTAGAAAGACTGTTTAAAATTAATATTGTTTAAAAGTAATATTGTATATACCCAACAAATGTCAAATCGATTGACACCTACAGAATGTTGGAAAACTGTACCTTTTTGCTATGTAAGCTTTGGCAATATGGTTCTCTGTAAACTTTCATGCCAATAAAGCATTTGAACTGAACTGAACTGAACTGAGAGATAGTCTCACCCTGTGGGTGCAGAGAGAGAGAGAGAGCGAGAGAGAGACAGTCTCACCCTGTGGGTGCAGAGAGAGAGAGAGAGACAGTCTCACCCTGTGGGTGCAGAGAGAGAGAGAGAGAGAGACAGTCTCAACTGATGGATGCAGAGAGAGAGAGAGAGACAGAGACAGTCTCACCCTGTGGGTGCAGAGAGAGAGAGAGAGTCTCGCCCTGTGGGTGCAGAGAGAGAGAGAGAGACAGTCTCACCCTGTGGGTGCAGAGAGAGAGAGAGAGACAGTCTCACCCTGTGGGTGCAGAGAGAGAGAGAGAGAGAGAGACAGTCTCACCCTGTGGGTGCAGGGAGAGAGAGAGAGAGAGAGAGACAGTCTCACCCTGTGGGTGCAGAGAGAGAGAGAGAGACAGTCTCACCCTGTGGGTGCAGAGAGAGAGAGAGAGACAGTCTCACCCTGTGGGTGCAGAGACAGAGAGAGAGAGAGACAGTCTCACCCTGTGGGTGCAGAGAGAGAGAGAGAGACAGTCTCACCCTATGGGTGCAGAGAGAGAGAGTCAGTCTCACACTGTGTGTGCCGAGAGAGAGAGACAGTCTCACTCTGTGGGTGCAGAGAGAGAGAGAGAGACAGTCTCACCCTGTGGGTGCAGAGAGAGCGAGAGAGAGAGAGAGAGAGTCAGTCTCACCCTGTGGGTGCAGAGAGAGAAAGAGAGAGACAGACTCACCCTGTGGGTGCAGAGAGAGAGAGAGAGAGACAGTCTCACCCTGTGGGTGCAGAGAGAGAGAGAGAGAGAGAGACACAGTCTCACCCTGTGGGTGCAGAAAGAGAGAGAGAGACAGTCTCACCCTGTGAGTGCAGAGAGAGAGGGAGAGACAGTCTCACCCTGTGGGTGCAGAGAGAGAGAGAGAGAGACAGTCTCACCCTGTGGGTGCAGAGAGAGAGAGAGAGACAGTCTCACCCTGTGGGTGCAGAGAGAGAGAGAGAGAGACAGTCTCACCCTGTGGCTGCAGAGAGAGAGAGAGAGAGACAGTCTCACCCTGTGGGTGCAGAGAGAGAGAGAGAGACAGTCTCACCCTGTGGGTGCAGAGAGAGAGAGAGACAGTCTCACTCTGTGGGTGCAGAGAGGGAGAGAGACAGTCTCACCCTGTGGGTGCAGAGAGAGAGAGAGAGAGAGACAGTCTCACCCTTTGGGTGCAGAGAGAGAGCGAGAGAGAGAGTCTCACCATGTGGGTGCAGAGAGAGAGAGAGACAGTCTCACCCTGTGGGTGCAGAAAGAGAGAGAGAGAGACAGTCTCACCCTGTGGGTGCAGAGAGAGAGAGAGACAGTCTCACCCTGTGGGTGCAGAGAGAGTGAGAGAGAGAGAGAGTCTCACCCTGTGGGTGCAGAGAGAGAGAGAGACAGAGACAGTCTCAACTGGTGGGTGCAGAGAGAGAGAGAGAGAGACAGAGACAGTCTCACCCTGTGGGTGCAGAGAGAGAGAGAGAGAGAGAGAGAGAGTCTCGCCCTGTGGGTGCAGAGAGAGAGAGAGAGACAGTCTCACCCTGTGGGTGCAGAGAGAGAGAGAGAGAGACAGTCTCACCCTGTGGGTGCAGAGAGAGAGAGAGAGAGAGAGAGAGACAGTCTCACCCTGTGGGTGCAGAAAGAGAGAGAGAGAGACAGTCTCACCCTGTGGGTGCAGAGAGAGAGAGAGAGAGAGAGAGACAGTCTCACCCTGTGGGTGCAGAGAGAGAGAGAGAGAGAGAGAGACAGTCTCACCCTGTGGGTGCAGAGAGAGAGAGAGAAAGACAGTCTCAACCTGTGGGTGCAGAGAGAGAGAGAGACAGTCTCACCCTATGGCTGCAGAGAGAGAGAGAGAGAGAGACAGTCTCACCCTGTGTGTGCAGAGAGAGAGAGACAGTCTCACCCTGTGGGTGCAGAGAAAGAGAGAGAGACAGTCACACCCTGTGGGTGCAGAGAGAGAGAGAGAGAGAGAGAGACAGTCTCACCCTGTGGGTGCAGAGAGAGAAAGAGAGAGACAGTCTCACCCTGTGGGTGCAGAGAGAGAGAGAGAGAGACAGTCTCACCCTGTGGGTGCAGAGAGAGAGAGAGAGAGTCTATGACCTTATTAAATCAATGTATCTGAAAAACAAATGCGGGGTCAAAATTGGAGACAAACGCACCGATTTCTTCACCCAGAGAAGAGGCGTCCGGCAGGGCTGCAATTTGAGCCCGACCCTGTTCAACATATACATAAATGAATTAGCAGACATGCTGGAGCAAAGCGAGTCACCAGGTCTCCGTCTCCTGGATGGAGAAGTGAAATCCCTGTTCTATGCGGACGACCTGGTTCTGCTGTCTCCCACAGAACAGGGATTACAGCAACAACTAGACCTACTCGACAAATACTGCCAAAATTGGGCTCTAACAGTAAATCTAAAGAAAACCAACATCATGATTTTTCAAAAAAGGCCCAGATGTCAGGAAAACAAATACCAGTTTACCCTCAGTGATACCACTATAGGACACACTATGAGCTACACCTACCTTGGTCTAACTATTACAGCATCAGGGAGCTTCAGCATAGCAGTGAATGCACTAAAAGAAAAAGCCCGAAGAGCCCTATATGCAATAAAAAGAAAATTCTACAACATCCAAATCCCAATCAAAATCTGGCTCAAAATATTTGACAGCATAATCCTGCCCATTCCACTGTACGGTAGTGAAGTATGGGGCCCGCTAAATCACCAAAGCTACACTAAATGGGAAAAACACACAATAGAAGCCCTACATGCAGAATTCTGCCGAAGCATCCTTCGCACCCAAAGAAAAACGCCAACAAATGCATGCAGAGCCGAACTAGGCAGATACCCACTGATAATAAACATCCAAAAACGAGCACTAAACTTCCTAAATCACCTCAAATCTAGCTCCCCAGACACCCTTCATTTCAAAGCCTTTCAGACCCAAGAGCTAAACCCAGAAAAGAGTCCCCTGAGTCAGCTGCTACTGAAACTAAGTACTCAGCCGGACCCTGACCAGCCCCAGACCAACACAGCCGTCCAAACACCAATCCGAGTGAACCAAATCATTAAAAAATGCAAAGAAACCTACCTGGAACATTGGAACAAAATAACCGAAAGCCAAAGCAGATTAGAATGTTACCGGGCCCTAAAAAGAGAATATAAACTGGCAGACTACCTCACGACCATCAGAGACACAAAACAGAGACAGACCCTCACCAGGTACAGACTAAGCGACCACCAACTGGAAATTGAAAAAGGCAGATACAAGAATTCCTGGCAGCCTAGAGAGAATAGAATATGCGATCAATGTCTGGCCGGCGAGGTTGAAACAGAAATGCATTTCCCCCTAAAATGCGAAAAATTCAACACATCAAGAAACATATTATTCAACAAGCTAAGCCAAACAACCCCAGATTTCAAGGAATTGGATGACCTGTCAAAATTGAGATTAGTCCTAGGAGAAGGAGACAGACCATACCTTGGGGCCAAATATGTAACAACATGTCACAACCTGAGGACTGTTTAAAATTAAGACTGTTTAAAATTAATATTGAACGTACCAAATGAAGTACAAAGACTGTTTAAAATTAATATTGTTTAAAAGTAATATTGTATGTACCCAACAAATGTCAAATCGATTGACACCTACAGAATGTTGGAAAACTGTACCTTTTTGCTATGTAAGCTTTGGCAATATGGTTCTCTGTAAACTTTCATGCCAATAAAGCATTTGAATTGGAATTGGAATTGAGAGACAGTCTCGCCCTGTGGGTGAAGAGAGAGAGAGACAGTATCACCCTGTGGGTGCAGAGAGAGAGAGAGAGAGACAGTCTCACCCTGTGGGTGCAGAGTGAGAGAGAGAGAGACAGTCTCACCCTGTGGGTGCAGAAAGAGAGAGAGAGGGACAGTCTGACCCTGTGGGTGCAGAGAGAGAGAGAGAGAGACAGTCTCACCCTGTGGGTGCAGAGAGAGAGAGAGAGAGAGAGTCTCGCCCTGTGGGTGCAGAGAGAGGCAGAGACAGAGACAGTCTCAACTGGTGGGTGCAGAGAGAGAGAGAGACAGAGACAGTCTCACCTTGTGTGTGCAGAGAGAGAGAGAGAGAGAGAGAGAGAGAGAGAGAGACAGTCTCACCCTGTGGGTGCAGAGAGAGAGAGAGAGAGAGACAGTCTCACCCTGTGGGTTCAGAGAGAGAGAGAGAGAGAGAGAGACAGTCTCACCCTGTGTGTGCAGAGAGAGAGAGAGAGACAGTCTCACCCTGTGGGTGCAGAGAGAGAGAGAGACAGTCTCACCCTGTGGGTGCAGAGAGAGAGAGAGAGAGAGAGAGAGAGACAGTCTCACCCTGTGGGTACAGAAAGAGAGAGAGAGACAGTCTCACCCTGTGGGTGCAGAGAGAGGGAGAGAGAGACAGTCTCACCCTGTGGGTGCAGAGAGAGACTGAGACAGTCTCACCCTGTGGGTGCAGAGAGAGAGAGAGAGAGAGAGAGAGAGAGAGAGTCTCACCCTGTGGGTGCAGAGAGAGAGAGAGAGAGAGAGAGAGAGACAGTCTCAACTGGTGGGTGCAGAGAGAGAGAGAGAGACAGAGACAGTCTCACCCTGTGGGTGCAGAGAGAGAGAGAGGGTCTCGCCCTGTGGGTGCAGAGAGAGAGAGAGAGACAGTCTCACCCTGTGGGTGCAGAGAGAGAGAGAGAGAGAGACAGTCTTACCCTGTGGGTGCAGAGAGACAGAGAGAGAGAGATAGTCTCACCCTGTGGGTTCAGAGAGAGAGAGAGAGAGAGAGACAGTCTCACCCTGTGGGTGCAGAGAGAGAGAGAGAGACAGTCTCACCCTGTGGGTGCAGAGAGAGAGAGAGAGAGAGAGACAGTCTCACCCTGTGGGTGCAGAGAGAGAGAGAGAGAGACAGTCTCACCCTGTGTGTGCAGAGAGAGAGAGACAGTCTCACCCTGCGGGTGCAGAGAGAGAGAGAGAGACAGTCTCACCCTGTGGGTGCAGAGAGAGAGAGACAGTCTCACCCTGTGGGTGCAGAGAGAGAGAGAGACAGTCTCACCCTGTGGGTGCAGAGAGAGAGAGAGAGACAGTCTCACCCTGTGGGTGCAGAGAGAGAGAGAGAGACAGTCTCACCATGTGGCTGCAGAGAGAGAGAGAGAGAAACAGTCTCACCCTGTGGGTGCAGAGAGAGAGGGTGCGGTACTCAAATTATTCAACATCATATTACGTTCAGGCTGTTTTCCCGATATCTGGTGCCAAGGACTAATCTCCCCCATATATAAAAGTGGAAACAAATCAGACCCAAATAACTACCACGGCATCTGTGTCAACAGTTGTCTAGGGAAGTTATTCTGCAGTATTCTAAATAGTAGATTACTTGATTTTCTTAACAAACATAATATCCTCAGAAAAAACCAAATAGGCTTTCTTCCAAAACACCGCACCGCCGACCATATCTATACCCTTCACACCCTCATTGAAAAACATATACACCAAACAAAAAATGGGAAAATATTCGCCTGTTTCATCGACTTCAAGAAAGCCTTTGACTCTATATGGCACGAAGGGCTCTATTATAAACTTCTTCAGTGTGGAATAGGGGGCAAAGTCTATGACCTTATTAAATCAATGTATCTGAAAAACAAATGCGGGGTCAAAATTGGAGACAAACGCACCGATTTCTTCACCCAGAGAAGAGGCGTCCGGCAGGGCTGCAATTTGAGCCCGACCCTGTTCAACATATACATAAATGAATTAGCAGACATGCTGGAGCAAAGCGAGTCACCAGGTCTCCATCTCCTGGGTGGAGAAGTGAAATCCCTGTTCTATGCGGACGACCTGGTCCTGCTGTCTCCCACAGAACAGGGATTACAGCAACAACTAGACCTACTCGACAAATACTGCCAAAATTGGGCTCTAACAGTAAATCTAAAGAAAACCAACATCATGATTTTTCAAAAAAGGCCCAGATGTCAGGAAAACAAATACCAGTTTACCCTCAGTGATACCACTATAGGACACACTATGAGCTACACCTACCTTGGTCTAACTATTACAGCATCAGGGAGCTTCAGCATAGCAGTGAATGCACTAAAAGAAAAAGCCCGAAGAGCCCTATATGCAATAAAAAGAAAATTCTACAACATCCAAATCCCAATCAAAATCTGGCTCAAAATATTTGACAGCATAATCCTGCCCATTGCACTGTACGGTAGTGAAGTATGGGGCCCGCTAAATCACCAAAGCTACACTAAATGGGAAAAACACACAATAGAAGCCCTACATGCAGAATTCTGCCGAAGCATCCTTCGCACCCAAAGAAAAACGCCAACAAATGCATGCAGAGCCGAACTAGGCAGATACCCACTGATAATAAACATCCAAAAACGAGCACTAAACTTCCTAAATCACCTCAAATCTAGCTCCCCAGACACCCTTCATTTCAAAGCCTTTCAGACCCAAGAGCTAAACCCAGAAAAGAGTCCCCTGAGTCAGCTGCTACTGAAACTAAGTACTCAGCCGGACCCTGACCAGCCCCAGACCAACACAGCCGTCCAAACACCAATCCGAGTGAACCAAATCATTAAAAAATGCAAAGAAACCTACCTGGAACATTGGAACAAAATAACCGAAAGCCAAAGCAGATTAGAATGTTACCGGGCCCTAAAAAGAGAATATAAACTGGCAGACTACCTCACGACCATCAGAGACACAAAACAGAGACAGACCCTCACCAGGTACAGGACTAAGCGACCACCAACTGGAAATTGAAAAAGGCAGATACAAGAAATCCTGGCAGCCTAGAGAGAATAGAATATGCGATCAATGTCTGGCCGGCGAGGTTGAAACAGAGATGCATTTCCCCCTAAAATGCGAAAAATTCAACACATCAAGAAACATATTATTCAACAAGCTAAGCCAAACAACCCCAGATTTCAAGGAATTGGATGACCTGTCAAAATTGAGATTAGTCCTAGGAGAAGGAGACAGACCATACCTTGGGGCCAAATATGTAACAACATGTCACAACCTGAGGACTGTTTAAAATTAAGACTGTTTAAAATTAATATTGAACGTACCAAATGAAGTACAAAGACTGTTTAAAATTAATATTGTTTAAAAGTAATATTGTATGTACCCAACAAATGTCAAATCGATTGACACCTACAGAATGTTGGAAAACTGTACCTTTTTGCTATGTAAGCTTTGGCAATATGGTTCTCTGTAAACTTTCATGCCAATAAAGCATTTGAATTGGAATTGGAATTGAGAGACAGTCTCGCCCTGTGGGTGAAGAGAGAGAGAGAGAGAGAGACAGTCTCACCCTGTGGGTGCAGAGTGAGAGAGAGAGAGACAGTCTCACCCTGTGGGTGCAGAGAGAGAGAGAGAGAGAGAGTCTCGCCCTGTGGGTGCAGAGAGAGGCAGAGACAGAGACAGTCTCAACTGGTGGGTGCAGAGAGAGAGAGAGACAGAGACAGTCTCACCCTGTGTGTGCAGAGAGAGAGAGAGAGAGAGAGAGAGAGAGAGAGAGAGAGAGGAGTCTCGCCCTGTGGGTGCAGAGAGAGAGAGAGAGATAGTCTCACCCTTTGGGTGCAGAGAGAGAGAGAGAGAGAGACAGTCTCACCCTGTGGGTTCAGAGAGAGAGAGAGAGAGAGAGAGACAGTCTCACCCTGTGTGTGCAGAGAGAGAGAGAGAGACAGTCTCACCCTGTGGGTGCAGAGAGAGAGAGAGACAGTCTCACCCTGTGGGTGCAGAGAGAGAGAGAGAGAGGAGAGAGAGACAGTCTCACCCTGTGGGTGCAGAGAGAGAGAGAGACAGTCTCACCCTGTGGGTGCAGAGAGAGACTGAGACAGTCTCACCCTGTGGGTGCAGAGAGAGAGAGAGAGAGAGAGAGAGAGAGTCTCACCCTGTGGGTGCAGAGAGAGAGAGAGAGAGAGAGAGAGACAGTCTCAACTGGTGGGTGCAGAGAGAGAGAGAGACAGAGACAGTCTCACCCTGTGGGTGCAGAGAGAGAGAGAGGGTCTCGCCCTGTGGGTGCAGAGAGAGAGAGAGAGAGACAGTCTCACCCTGTGGGTGCAGAGAGAGAGAGAGAGAGAGACAGTCTTACCCTGTGGGTGCAGAGAGACAGAGAGAGAGAGATAGTCTCACCCTGTGGGTTCAGAGAGAGAGAGAGAGAGAGACAGTCTCACCCTGTGGGTGCAGAGAGAGAGAGAGAGACAGTCTCACCCTGTGGGTGCAGAGAGAGAGAGAGAGAGAGAGAGACAGTCTCACCCTGTGGGTGCAGAGAGAGAGAGAGAGAGACAGTCTCACCCTGTGTGTGCAGAGAGAGAGAGACAGTCTCACCCTGCGGGTGCAGAGAGAGAGAGAGAGACAGTCTCACCCTGTGGGTGCAGAGAGAGAGAGAGAGAGAGACAGTCTCACCCTGTGGGTGCAGAGAGAGAGAGAGAGAGAGAGAGACAGTCTCACCCTGTGGGTGCAGAGAGAGAGAGAGAGACAGTCTCACCCTGTGGGTGCAGAGAGAGAGAGAGAGACAGTCTCACCCTGTGGGTGCAGAGAGAGAGAGACAGTCTCACCCTGTGGGTGCAGAGAGAGAAAGAGAGAGACAGTCTCACCCTGTGGGTGCAGAGAGAGAGAGAGAGAGACAGTCTCACCCTGTGGGTGCAGAGAGAGAGAGAGACAGTCTCACCCTGTGGGTGCAGAGAGAGAGAGAGAGAGAGATAGTCTCACCCTGTGGGTGCAGAGAGAGACAGAGAGAGAGAGAGAGAGAGACAGTCTCACCCTGTGAGTGCAGAGGGAGAGAGAGAGACAGTCTCACCCTGTGGGTGCAGAGAGAGAGAGAGAGAGAGAGACAGTCTCACCCTGTGGGTGCAGAGAGAGAGAGAGAGACAGTGTCACCCTGTGGGTGCAGAGAGAGAGAGAGAGAGACAGTCTCACCATGTGGCTGCAGAGAGAGAGAGAGAGAAACAGTCTCACCCTGTGGGTGCAGAGAGAGAGGGTGCGGTACTCAAATTATTCAACATCATATTACGTTCAGGCTGTTTTCCCGATATCTGGTGCCAAGGACTAATCTCCCCCATATATAAAAGTGGAAACAAATCAGACCCAAATAACTATCACGGCATCTGTGTCAACAGTTGTCTAGGGAAGTTATTCTGCAGTATTCTAAATAGTAGATTACTTGATTTTCTTAACAAACATAATATCCTCAGAAAAAACCAAATAGGCTTTCTTCCAAAACACCGCACCGCCGACCATATCTATACCCTTCACACCCTCATTGAAAAACATATACACCAAACAAAAAATGGGAAAATATTCGCCTGTTTCATCGGCTTCAAGAAAGCCTTTGACTCTATATGGCACGAAGGGCTCTATTATAAACTTCTTCAGTGTGGAATAGGGGGCAAAGTCTATGACCTTATTAAATCAATGTATCTGAAAAACAAATGCGGGGTCAAAATTGGAGACAAACGCACCGATTTCTTCACCCAGAGAAGAGGCGTCCGGCAGGGCTGCAATTTGAGCCCGACCCTGTTCAACATATACATAAATGAATTAGCAGACATGCTGGAGCAAAGCGAGTCACCAGGTCTCCATCTCCTGGGTGGAGAAGTGAAATCCTGTTCTATGCGGACGACCTGGTCCTGCTGTCTCCCACAGAACAGGGATTACAGCAACAACTAGACCTACTCGACAAATACTGCCAAAATTGGGCTCTAACAGTAAATCTAAAGAAAACCAACATCATGATTTTTCAAAAAAGGCCCAGATGTCAGGAAAACAAATACCAGTTTACCCTCAGTGATACCACTATAGGACACACTATGAGCTACACCTACCTTGGTCTAACTATTACAGCATCAGGGAGCTTCAACATAGCAGTGAATGCACTAAAAGAAAAAGCCCGAAGAGCCCTATATGCAATAAAAAGAAAATTCTACAACATCCAAATCCCAATCAAAATCTGGCTCAAAATATTTGACAGCATAATCCTGCCCATTCCACTGTACGGTAGTGAAGTATGGGGCCCGCTAAATCACCAAAGCTACACCAAATGGGAAAAACACACAATAGAAGCCCTGCATGCAGAATTCTGCCGAAGCATCCTTCGCATCCAAAGAAAAACGCCAACAAATGCATGCAGAGCCGAACTAGGCAGATACCCACTGATAATAAACATCCAAAAACGAGCACTAAACTTCCTAAATCACCTCAAATCTAGCTCCCCAGACACCCTTCATTTCAAAGCATTTCAGACCCAAGAGCTAAACCCAGAAAAGAGTCCCCTGAGTCAGCTGCTACTGAAACTAAGTACTCAGCCGGACCCTGACCAACCCCAGACCAACACAGCCGTCCAAACACCAATCCGAGTGAACCAAATCATTAAACAATGCAAAGAAACCTACCTGGAACATTGGAACAAAATAACCGAAAGCCAAAGCAGATTAGAATGTTACCGGGCCCTAAAAAGAGAATATAAACTGGCAGACTACCTCACGACCATCAGAGACACAAAACAGAGACAGACCCTCACCAGGTACAGACTAAGCGACCACCAACTGGAAATTGAAAAAGGCAGATACAAGAAATCCTGGCAGCCTAGAGAGAATAGAATATGCGATCAATGTCTGGCCGGCGAGGTTGAAACAGAAATGCATTTCCTCCTAAAATACGAAAAATTCAACACATCAAGAAACATATTATTCAACAAGCTAAGCCAAACAACCCCAGATTTCAAGGAATTGGATGGCCTGTCAAAATTGAGATTAGTCCTGGGAGAAGGAGACAGACCATACCTTGGGGCCAAATATGTAACAACATGTCACAACCTGAGGACTGTTTAAAATTAAGACTGTTTAAAATTAATATTGAACGTACCAAATGAAGTACAAAGACTGTTTAAAATTAATATTGTTTAAAAGTAATATTGTATGTACCCAACAAATGTCAAATCGATTGACACCTACAAAATGTTTGAAAATGTACCTTTTTGCTATGTAAGCTTTGGCAATATGGTTCTCTGTAAACTTTCATGCCAATAAAGCATTTGAATTTGAGAGAGAGACAGTCTCACCCTGTGGGTGCAGAGAGAGAGAGAGAGAGACAGTCTCACCCTGTGGGTGCAGAGAGAGAGAGAGACAGACAGTCTCACCCTGTGGGTGCAGAGAGAGAGAGAGACAGTCTCACCCTGTGGGTGCAGAGAGAGAGCGCGAGAGAGAGAGTCTGAACTTGTGGGTGCAGAGAGAGAGAGAGAGAGAGACAGTCTCACCCTGTGGGTGCAGAAAGAGAGAGAGAGAGACAGT
>NC_140989.1:277934000-277936500 GCF_052327205.1 Somniosus microcephalus | reverse complement strand
AGACAGTCTCACCCTGTGTGTGCAGAGAGAGAGAGACAGTCTAACCCTGTGGGTGCAGAGAGAGAGACAGTCTCACCCTGTGGGTGCAGAGAGAGAGAGAGAGAGAGACAGTCTCACCCTGTGGGTGCAGAGAGAGACTGAGACAGTCTCACCCTGTGGGTGCAGAAAGAGAGAGAGAGAGAGAGAGAGAGAGTCTCACCCTGTGGGTGCAGAGAGAGAGAGAGACAGTCTCAACTGGTGGGTGCAGAGAGAGAGAGAGACAGAGACAGTCTCACCCTGTGGGTGCAGAGAGAGAGAGAGGGTCTCGCCCTGTGGGTGCAGAGAGAGAGAGAGAGACAGTCTCACCCTGTGGGTGCAGAGAGAGAGAGAGAGAGACAGTCTTACCCTGTGCTTGCAGAGAGACAGAGAGAGAGAGATTAGTCCTGGGAGAAGGAGACAGACCATACCTTGGGGCCAAATATGTAACAACATGTCACAACCTGAGGACTGTTTAAAATTAAGACTGTTTAAAATTAATATTGAAAGTACCAAATGAAGTACAAAGACTGTTTAAAATTAATATTGTTTAAAAGTAATATTGTATGTACCCAACAAATGTCAAATCGATTGACACCTACAGAATGTTGGAAAACTGTACCTTTTTGCTATGTAAGCTTTGGCAATATGGTTCTCTGTAAACTTTCATGCCAATAAAGCATTTGAATTGGAATTGGAATTGGATAGTCTCACCCTGTGGGTTCAGAGAGAGAGAGAGAGAGAGACAGTCTCACCCTGGTGGGTGCAGAGAGAGAGACAGTCTCACCCTGTGGGTGCAGAGAGAGACAGTCTCACCCTGTGGGTGCAGAGAGAGAGAGACAGTCTCACCCTGTGGGTGCAGAGAGAGAGAGAGAGAGACAGTCTCACCCTATGGGTGCAGAGAGAGAGAGAGAGAGAGACAGTCTCACCCTGTGTGTGCAGAGAGAGAGAGAGACAGTCTCACCCTGTGGGTGCAGAGAGAGAGAGAGAGACATTCTCACCCTGTGGGTGCAGAGTTGAGAGAGAGAGAGACAGTCTCACCCTGTGGGTTCAGAGAGAGAGAGAGACAGTCTCACCCTGTGGGTGCAGAGAGAGACAGAGACAGTCTCACAATGTGGGTGCAGAGAGAGAGAGAGACACACACAGTCTCACCCTGTGGGTGCAGAGAGGGGACAGTCTCACCCTGTGGGTGCAGAGAGAGAGAGAGAGAGACACACTCACCCTGTGGGTGCAGAGAGAGAGAGACAGACAGTCTCACCCTGTGGGTGCAGAGAGAGAGAGAGAGAGAGACAGTCTCACCCTGTGGGTGCCAGAGAGAGAGAGAGAGAGAGATTACAGCAACAACTAGACCTACTCGACAAATACTGCCAAAATTGGGCTCTAACAGTAAATCTAAAGAAAACCAACATCATGATTTTTCAGAAAAGACCCAGATGTCAGGAAAACAAATACCAGTTTACCCTCAGTGATACCACTATAGGACACACTATGAGCTACACCTACCTTGGTCTAACTATTACAGCATCAGCGAGCTTCAGCATAGCAGTGAATGCACTAAAAGAAAAAGCCCGAAGAGCCCTATATGCAATAAAAAGAAAATTCTACAACATCCAAATCCCAATCAAAATCTGGCTCAAAATTTTTGACAGCATAATCCTGCCCATTGCACTGTACGGTAGTGAAGTATGGGGCCCGCTAAATCACCAAAGCTACACTAAATGGGAAAAACACACAATAGAAGCCCTACATGCAGAATTCTGCCGAAGCATCCTTCGCACCCAAAGAAAAACGCCAACAAATGCATGCAGAGCCGAACTAGGCAGATACCCACTGATAATAAACATCCAAAAACGAGCACTAAACTTCCTAAATCAGCTCAAATCTAGCTCCCCAGACACCCTTCATTTCAAAGCCTTTCAGACCCAAGAGCTAAACCCAGAAAAGAGTCCCCTGAGTCAGCTGCTACTGAAACTAAGTACTCAGCCGGACCCTGACCAGCCCCAGACCAACACAGCCGTCCAAACACCAATCCGAGTGAACCAAATCATTAAAAAATGCAAAGAAACCTACCTGGAACATTGGAACAAAATAACCGAAAGCCAAAGCAGATTAGAATGTTACCGGGCCCTAAAAAGAGAATATAAACTGGCAGACTACCTCCACGACCATCAGAGACACAAAACAGAGACAGACCCTCACCAGGTACAGAACTAAGCGACCACCAACTGGAAATTGAAAAAGGCAGATACAAGAAATCCTGGCAGCCTAGAGAGAATAGAATATGCGATCAATGTCTGGCTGGCGAGGTTGAAACAGAAATGCATT
This sequence comes from Somniosus microcephalus, assembly GCF_052327205.1. Taxonomy (NCBI): domain Eukaryota; kingdom Metazoa; phylum Chordata; class Chondrichthyes; order Squaliformes; family Somniosidae; genus Somniosus; species Somniosus microcephalus. The sequence continues at coordinate 277,934,160 of NC_140989.1, read as the reverse complement.
TCCTCCTAAAATGCGAAAAATTCAACACATCAAGAAACATATTATTCAACAAGCTAAGCCAAACAACCCCCAGATTTCAAGGAATTGGATGATCTGTCAAAATTGAGATTAGTCCTAGGAGAAGGAGACAGACCATACCTTGGGGCTAAATATGTAACAA